>NW_007729341.1:200825-208259 GCF_000696425.1 Galeopterus variegatus | reverse complement strand
AACCACATTTTATAACGAAAAAAAAAAAAAAAAAAAAAAAAAAAAGAATGGTAGTCCAATAAGCAGATGAAGAATTAATTAAACAATAAATGGTGTTGAGGCAACTGATTAACATTTTGAGGAATAAATATCCTTATCCTTTATCTCATACCAAAATAAATCCTACATTAATTAGAATTTTTTCTGTGAAATACTAAAATCAAAAGTGTATTCTATGTAATGTGAAGGGATGCGTATGTAACTTTAGAGAGAAGATGGTACTGTAAGGTTACATAACACAGAGACCTCAAAAAATCTGACTGGTAGATTTTTTTAACTTTTTTTATTTTGAAAGTTTTTCAGTCTATCAACAACTTGCAAGTAGTGCAACATTTACATATCCCTGTTAATTAGTTTCTCCAAATGATAACATTTTATGTGAATGTAGATCACAAACTACAAAACTAACACTGACAAACTAGTAATAACAAATTTATTTAACTCAGTAAAAATTTGCCAGTTGTTCCACTAATGCCCCTTCTCTGGTTCCTGATCCAGTCCGGGTACTCACCTTGTGTTTAATTGTTACTTTTACTTAGTTTCCTCCAATCAGGAATAATTCTTCAGTCTTTCTTTTTCTTTCATGACCTTGGCACTTTTGAAGAGTACTGACTGCATATTTTATAGAATCTTCCTCAACTTAGATTTGTCTTACGTTTTCTTATGGTTAAAGTGAAGTATGTATTTTTGGCAATAATATTACAGAAATGATGTTGTGCTCTCATTGCATGATATCAGGAGGCATATGATACCAAAGAACTTCATTGCTAGTAACTGGTGATATTAACTTGAATACCTGGCTAAAGCAGTGTGTGCCAGGTTGACCAATTGCAAATTTACTATATTTTGCTTTTTAATTAAATACATCTGTGGGAAGGTACTTTCAAACATTGCAAATATCCTGTTTCTTCTCATTCTGTTGCTCACTAATTTTAGTAACTATAGATGATTCTCGACTGGAAAAATTTTTACTGTATTCTTTGCCAAATGGTAGTTTTCCTTTTCCATTATTCCTTCTACATTTGCTGTTTAAATATTCTGCTGTAGAGAATAGCTAATCCATTTTCTCTGTTTACTTATTCATTAAATAATTTATTTACATCAATTTGGATATACTATGGGTTATAGTCTATCACTTATTTATTTTGATGCTCAAATAGTCCCAGGTTTGACCATTGGCTTTTCCTTCAAGTTGACTGCTGCTGTACTGGGACTGGTAGAGTTGATTGGATGCGTATGAAAACTTCCCATGTATTAGAAAAGTCTTAAACAAAAGTTTTAATACAAATGGGTAACTAAGAAATTATTCAATGAAAACGAAAACATCATTAGTAACTTTAATAAGTGTTCCTACAAATTAAATTATAATAAGAACCAATAAAATACAAGAAGCATTCCAAATCAACAAACAAAAAATTAACAGGTGTTATAAACATAAACTGTTATTTTTATAATAAAGGAAATGCACACAAACAAAAATATAATTCTTTAACATTTATTTTGGAAAAGATTTTCAATACAATAATTTGCATCTATAATAATCTGCATATCCAGTCCAGAGTTTATAGAAGCAAACACTAGCTGGCAATCTCTGTGGGAGTTTAAATTGGTATAAGTTTTAGGGGATAAGCAAGGTAATACATATTAAAAGTCTTAAATGAATACTATCGTACTTCTAGGAATCTTACCTAAGGAAATAATCATGGGCTTATGTAAAAGTTGTATCTAAAATGATTTTTGCCCCAGTGTTGTTTACTGGCAAATTCTGGGCAAAAGTCAAATATTCGACCAGATGACATTGAATAAATATATAATGATATAGCAACACAAAGAGATACAAATGGAGTATGTACATCAACATTTTTAATAGTGATTATGTGAATATTGAAATTATAGGTGATTTTAATTTTCTTCCTGTTGTATATCATTATTTTCTAAATTTTAGGTATGTTCTATTTTTTATTTTTATATTTTTTCAGCTGGCCAGTTATGTTTTATTTCTCATGCATGAGGTAAAAACACAATGACTTACTAAACTCTTATTTTAGGGAGATCAAAAGTCTTGTACTCTACATTGTTTTATCTGTGGAACAAAACAGTGTCAAATATAAGGTTTATCTGTGGCATCAAATTGAAATTTCCGTAAAAATTTGCCTTCGAGGGCCAGCCCATGGCTCACTCGGGAGAGTGTGGTGCAGATAAAAACAAGGCCACGGGTTTGGATCCCTATATAGGGATGGCTGTTTGGCTCACTTGGGAGAGCGTGGTGCTGACACCACCAAGTCAAGGGTTAAGATCACCTTACCGGTCATCTTTAAAAAAAAAAAAAAAGCCTTCATGTGATCGAAGAAAGGTCGTATCCAAGTAAATATAAACATATTTTTTTAACGGAGCACTGTCTGCTCTTGTTGAGATTAGTGACACATCGGCAATCGGTCAGAACAGCCTTTTGGTGGTGTGATGATTGAGCTGTATAGTAACTCTATGCACCAATTTAAAGACTTCTGCTGTTGAGTTGACAAAATCTAAGTACAAAATCTGGCTATTAATTATGTTGGAGGCTAGCACACTCAGAAATGATTCACTTGTGTTAGAAACCCACTTTCTAATAACAGTAAATGTCTGCAGCAAACACTTGACTGGGAGGTGGCAAAGTCATAAAAATGAGCTTCTACTCTCATGATTCCTGATGACTTTTCTCCATGTTCAGACTCTCGCTTCTCTCTCTCATTCCCATGCTACAAATGTTATCTGTAATCAGGAGTGAAGGGATGGATATGCACTGTAGGCTGTCAGTTGAGTGATTGTAGCATTTAGACAGGATAATATTACTTGGACAAAAGAAAGGATAAAGGGTAAAAGAAACCTAACGTTTTTCTTCCAAAATACTTATATAATGTACAAAACCATTAATGCATGAAATTTTCTTCACCTTCAGCCAAAATGTGCATTTGTAAGGTCATCTAAGGTGAGCTATTTAGTTCAGCCAATCTTTCAACCTTCCATCTCTAGTAGACCATTTGGCGATGTAATCCTCAAGACTGTCATGTTCAGCAATTGGACTGGACAGCGCCTTATTAGAGAAGGGCTTTTCCCTGATTAATCACAATCAGTTCCCATGTTCTGAAGAGCACTGGAAATTTGTGGAACTAGTTTTCAGAGACACTCGAGCCAGATGTTCTTAACAGAAGTGGTGCTTTTTATATCCATAAAATTAGAACTTGAAATTCATTTTATTATTGTTCCATGAAACCAAGCTTTTGTACTATCAATTTAAAAGCCCGTAAAATATATATAGCCTTTTTTTTTCTATTTGCGTCCTAAATAAAATACTCTATCTTAATTTAAGAGTTTATGTCTCTATAGTTTAAACACTAGTGAATTAGATTTTCTAAACAATTACTTCCTCAGATAATAAAACTATAAATTTTACAACAAAATATTTTAGTGAAACTGAATATAATTTACAATTATTTAAGAAACCACAGGAGCATTGGTTTTTCAACACTACTCTTTTAGTTAATCTTGGGATGAATCTATGATATAAATTTATTATAATGTCAGTCAGTCCAATTATAATGTCCACTCAGCTTTATTTCAAAATACCACTCAATGTGAGTTGCAATATTTAGTCTTTAGAAAAATGAATTGGACAATTTATAATCACACTGATTTCTACAGCATAATTGCAGGTGCAATCTAAAGTAATGTTTACAGCATCTACACATGAATGACAGGAAATATTTAAAATATTGATATCATTGTTTTCCATCTGCCAAATTAAAATAATACATAATAAAACTTGAGAACAGAGATGTTTTAGTTTGTTTTGTTAGTTTGTGTATTGTAAATTTATTAGTCTTTTAATTAGATTATGCAGATATATGATGTAAACATCTGAAATTATAATAGGTTTGTAAGTGAAAGTTCCTTTTACCACTCTTGTCCCAGTACACCTTGTTACCTGCCTTTCCTAAATCTAATCACTGTGAGTATACTGGAGATTCTTTGAGACTTCATATATGAGCAAATGCATATAAAAATATGTTTGCCTCTTTTGCTCAATAAAAAAGTGCTCCAAATATCCTTCTATACCTTCTGTTCCTTTCTTTGTTCACTGAACAATATATCTTGGACATTTTTTCACCCATAAAAAGATTTCCCAATTTTTATATCTATATAATATTTCTGCTATATTGATAGACTAAATATATATACATAAATAAAATTATGTTTTATTTTTGGATTTCCATGTTGTCTTAATTCTTTGGCTTTAACAAACACTGCTGCCATGAGTAAAATTGTGCACATATGATTTTTATATGAATGTATCTGTAGGATAAATACCTAGGAATAAAATTACTTTTTCAAAGTGTATATATATGTTTGAAATTTTGGTAGGTATTGGTAACATTGCATTAGAGTTAGTTCCAATATACACTCCCACTGAGTGTTTGGGAGATCTTGCTATATAGGTATATATGGCATGTACCTAAGTTACTTTGCTAAACATTATTCTGGATCTTATTCTCAAAACTTGGTTTGTCTTGCTAGAAAAGTGGTGCTTATCTGAAGGTTCATGACTTGAACCATGCAGAAAAAGGAAATCCAAGTGGACTCATGCTCTGGAGTAAGCTATTTCATTTAGCACTGCTCTTACTTTTCTCTTTCCTGGTGTATCACTGGATATGGCAATCTCCCATCAGTAGCACTGGTCTACTACAGCAATTAGTCTTAAGTACAGGAAGACAAAATATATTCCCCTAAGGGTTGCATTAGAAACTTGGCGGAAGGAGGCAGCAACACATGCAATTAGAATTCTCTCCACCAAGAATTTATACATCCTTTGTTATCTTATGAACAAATGTGACTAGTGGGTATGATGATCCCTGTCTATGAAACTAATTTTTTAAAAAATTAGCTATTCATCCACACAAGCCTTGAAGACAGGCTGGTCAGTGTGAGCAATAATGTATTTGACAACCCGACAGAAATGTGTTAATGAAGTACTAACACTGTGAACATCAATGATCAAAAAAAAAAAAAATTAGTTTTATGAAAATGGGACTTTCCTCACTGAATCATCTTCATTGATTAGAATCATGTCTGCCACATGGAAATTATTGCATAATATTATTAAAGGAATGACTTACTGATAATGTTACAGTAGAGTAGAAAACACAGTTGTTGTTTTTTTTAATGAAACTGATCTGGGCTCTAATCCAAGGTTGGCTATTTGCTAGGTGTCCCTGAGCGAGATGCTTAAACTCTCTAGGTCTCAGATACTTATGTCTAAGATGGAGGTATGAATAACTACATTATAGCATATTCATAATTATGCTAGAAATAAAACTCTATCCTGTAGTTTNTGTCTGCCACATGGAAATTATTGCATAATATTATTAAAGGAATGACTTACTGATAATGTTATAGTAGAGTAGAAAACACAGTTGTTGTTTTTTTTAATGAAACTGATCTGGGCTCTAATCCGAGGTTGGCTATTTGCTAGGTGTCCCTGAGCGAGATGCTTAAACTCTCTAGGTCTCAGATACTTATGTCTAAGATGGAGGTACGAATAACTACATTATAGCATATTCATAATTATGCTAGAAATAAAACTCTATCCTGTAGTTTTCTGAGGTCCCAAGTGGAAGAATCACAGTAAGTGTCTTAAACTAGTAACTTCCAGATTAAACAAATTTGCCAGGGTCCCTCTGTTGTCACTACAACACAGTTGTCACCTGACTGACAGCCTATTCAGATGGAGGGTAGCAGGCTTTGCTTGCCCTATGGGTGCACCAGAAAGCTCTGGCCACCACCATTCTAATACAATCAAGTAAGGAATTACCAATATCAGCACTCTTTTTTGTTTGTAAAATAAGTGATTGGATTTGTTATTCCCCAGGAAGGCCGTTACAGCATAGGCATCACTTTTTTGGTAACACAGCCTTTACTACCCTGGTTCAAGTTTCCCAAAGTTTTCCTCTATATTTAACCTTGTAAGGTCTTCTTAATCTCTGGTATGCTCAGACCCAAGAGTATACTGCCTCAAGTTTTACTTATTTATTTTTTTTTGAGAAAGAATTTTGATTTTCTTAGGAATACTGAAATAGTTTTACAAAACCTTATTTTACCTTGTAAGTAAATACCATGCCTGATTCCCAACCTCAGAAGGCTAAAGAAATTAAATATCAAAATTATATTTAACTGACATTAAGGCTTCAATACACATCAGTACATGCTAGCAAATATTTTTAACTGACTTAATTCTTGCTCATCTCTTTTAATCACAGTAAGACTATGAACCCAAAATATAGCATCAGCTTTATTTTCCCTAAACTTTAGATGTTTGGTATTATTTAGAACTTTCTAAATGCATCTTATATTTTTCTCTATATAATTATATATCAGATGTTCAATGAAGTTGAATAGAAATTGGTAGGAAGACACACAAAGAGTAATCTGAAAGGGTGCTCAGAAAATAGAACATACCTGAAATAAAATCAAGTACCTATGATAAATAGGTGTGTGTACTTGAGAAGCCTAAGTAGAGACGAGCAGCAGAATTAGAGTTGCTTTCACATTTATAATTATTTTTATTTCAAGATGCCTTCTGCTTTGAGCGAACAAGACAAAGATAATATATTTGTCAGTATGCTGATATTGAAATGCTCTCAGATATTCTAAGAATATACGCCAAATTCTCCATGACTTAATGTTTGTGTGCCTCTCTTTGGTGCACAAAAAAGCAGAATTTTCATTAAAACTTTTTTATAAATGAGAATTTTCAGGATACATAAATGGTAAAGATGCACAAATTTATCTGTAGTCTAGATTCCCTATTTGAGATGCTCAGTGCCTTCAGAGCCCATTTCTAATTTTGAGTCAATTATGTGTATCACTAGTGGCTCAATCAATTTTTTAAAAAGTTTCTGCTGCTGTGTTCCTGGCTGTCTGCCCAAAGAAAACCCTTCTTCTTTTTTTTTTAGATTCTCTCTTGATGTGCACTTAATCAAATTAACTCCAAATAGATAAAGTGATATAGAGATCAAAGGAAAATGTTTAACTATAAATTACCCATCGTCTCTTGGGAAAGGATTATCTCCCTTTAGATTGTGAAAGTGTTTTCTTCACTTACACCCATTTTGAATCCCCCCAGTGTGTAATTTTCAGAGTACACAGTAAAGATAATATGAAAAATACAGTTCAAAGACTATTCTGGTTACTGATTCTTCCCTAGACATTAGTCATCAAGATGCATGAGACAATTTGAGAAATAGTAAAAAGAAATATAATACCTCTATTATAGATTTAACAATAGATTCAGGATATTATGTGATCATACTTTGATTTTGATGAAATTAAGCGATATAGTCTGATTTTTTTTTTTTTTTT
>NW_007729341.1:147578-200440 GCF_000696425.1 Galeopterus variegatus | reverse complement strand
TTTTTTTTTTTTTTTTGCAGACCCAGGAATATTATAAAATTATATTTCAGGATAAATTTATTAATGATAATTTTGTGTTGCTCTTATTTTCATAACAATGTGTTAATGATGTGTGTACTTTTCTTCCTGATTAAGTGCCCACATTCCCAAACTACCTGTATGATTGACACTAATTGGCAAGTCTTTTGGCAGTCACAGTGAGGATACAAATGACCACTGAACACAGAAACTAAATAAGGTATCACTTGCAGGTTATGGTGAGAGTGCACTGAGTTGGGAATCTATGCTGCCATTACATTTGCTTCCACTAGGGGTCAAGAAGTAAGAGTCTGGAATTTCTAGGCTGTCAATTTAAAATTGTTCATAGGTATTATTCCAAATATAAATTTACCAAATGATGGCTTCTGTAGTAACAAACAGAATTAACAGCATCAATAAAAAAATCTGACAACTTCATAATTATTATAAACATTATATAAAGTTTGAAATCCTTTCTGGTACACAATTAAGTGCCATTGTTATATACACAAAATATGTTAACAGCATGATCCCTGCTCTCCTAGATACAAATTCCCAACTGAGTAGGACAGATTATTGAAATTGTCAATGGCATGGGCCGTTTCAAGAAGAACCACATAAGTGACTGGTCTCCACAGACTTGAACTTTACTCTCTAGGAGATTTTATTTTAAAATTGAACTATTGCAAATGGTCCAAGAAGAATTTCCTTCACTTTGCTCTCTATGTACAAGGCACACTGGGGAACTTCAGGTCTAAACTGAGGACACAGGAATGACACAATTATGTCAACAGTGGGAAACAGAGTTTTTGGTGGCATAAGTCAGGTGTTTGAGTTTCTCTTTTTTATTTAGCTATCAGTCTTCCTTCATCTTAACAATGGTTGGAAAACCATGTTCTTGAAAGGTGCCCCATGAAGCTCTCATAACAGAGGTGTGTACCAAAGAAAAAGAAAGCCTAGTACATCTCAGGGTTGATTCTTGAGATTTCTATTTTGTTTGACTTTCACACAAGAATGAAAAACAAAGTAGGAACTCAATCCAACAATTCCACTACTGGGTATATATCCAAAGGAAATAAAGTCAGTTTGTTGAAGACATGTCTGTGCTCCCATGTTCACTGAAGCATTATTCACAATAGCTAAGATATGGAATCAACCTAAGTATCAATCGATGGATGAATGTATAAAGAAAATATGATGTATATACATAAAGGAAGACAGTTTAACCACAACAAGAATAAAATCCTATCATTTGCGACAACATGGATGAACCTGGAGAATGTCATATTAAGTGAAATAAGGCAGACACAGAGAGACAAATACCACATGATCTTGCTCACATGTAGAGTCTAAAAAAGTTGATCTCATAGAATTAGATACTAGAATGATGGTTACCAGGGGTCAGGAGGCTGGGAGGGGAGGGATTGGGGAGATGTTGTTCAAAGAATACAAAATTTCAGTGAGATAGGAATATTAAGTTCAAGAGATCTATTTACAACATGATCACTATAATTAACAATATATTGTATTCTTGAAAAATGCAAAGAGAGTGGATATAAAGTGTTCTAACCTCGGCCGGCCCAGTGGCACGCTGCTACAGTGCGCCGCTTGGGAAGCGCGGCGGCGCTCCCGCCCGAGGGTTCGGATCCCACATACAGACCGGCCGCTCACTGGCTGAGCGAGGTGCAGGAGCAACACCGAGGGTTGCGATCCCGTAGCCGGTCCCGGTCTGGTACGGGCGCGACACTGAGGGTTGCGATCCGTTGCCGGTCACGAAAAAAGACAAAAAAAAAAGTGTTCTAACCTCAAAAATGATAAAATGTAATCTATCATTCTTTTCATTAGAGGTAATGCATATGTTAATTAGCAAGATTTAGTCACTCTACAATATACATATAATTCAAAACATCATGTTGTACTTGATAAATACATACAATTTTATCTGTTCGTTTAAATCAATCAATCAATTAATTAATTAATAAGATGATAGGAACTCAGGACAAAGCCTTAGTCAGTAGAGGGTAGTAGCTGGGAACCTAGACAGATCTAGAAATCCTTTTGAATTCTTTCCTGGCCATTTAAAAGCTATGTAAACGGTAGCAAGTAATTTAATTCCTTCACTACTTTACTTTCCTAACCTGAGTAATGGAGATAATGCAACTTCATAATTTTGTTATCAAGAAAAAATGAAATATTATATGGAAAGAATAATACCTACCACACTGGAATTGATCAATATATTGCAGCCAACATTATTATTATGAAAAAAAGGAAGAATGTATCTGGCATGGCATTTTTTTCCCTCACCACCCTATGGTACATAATACTTCAGTGTGATGGCTTGCAAGTCAGTGATGGAAGAAGTGTAACAGTAGAAAAGCCACTTCATTTCTCAGCTCTCATAAGAAACAGAATATTGCAATAAAACTTTAGGAATGTGTAATTTGTTCACATCCCTATCAAAATTTTAATTTAAAAATTATAATAATCATAAATTTAATCTGATAAAGTACTATTAGATCCGTATATTCTGTGCCATTTTTATTAAATTATCTCCAATCAAGTGTAACATAGAATTAAAAGACCATAAAAAGTTGAGGTTTTCTGTTGTCTGCCTGATAAGATAAATATTATAAATGCTAACTGATTCTCTCTGTGTCTTTGTCTCTGTCTGTCTGTCTCTAAATATATACAACTTATTAAGCTTAAAATATGATAATAGTATGTTTTTCACTATTTAAGAGCTCATGATTTCTTCAAATATATTAGACTTATATTAGAAAAATTCTATTAAAAGATCAAAAGTTTCTGTTTTAATTATTTTGCTTTATAGCGTTAAGCTTTTTTATATACAAGGCAAAAATTTCAGCAAATATATTCTTTCACTCTCCTGTTAATCGACCCCATCTGACATAGACTGACTTGTATTACTCTACCAAACATTCAAGAGAGAGTGTTACAAAAAATATTGGCAGACAATATTTTAGAATACACACAGATGAAGAAACTCTTGATAGGGCTGGTTTGTTTCAATGCTATTGAACCACGTCATTTACTCATGTGTCTACACAATTTTCGATAACATATTTTTCATTAAGAAAATGAACTATATTCACAAAAAATTCCTATTTATTTACTAATAAATTGTGAATCACACACCACTACTGTATCAACATATTATATATATTAAAAATTGTAACTACGAACGTATAAGAAATCAAGTGCAAATAGAAATCTCTTCAACTACCTCAATGTACCTCAGGCATATGTACATCCCAACTTGGATATGCACCATTTGGTCATAAAGTTTTATGTTGTTTGTTTGCTCTCTGTATACATTTCTCTAAATTCCCCGAATTCTTTATGTGATTAAAATTTTTTAATAATTTAGATTTTTATTCCTCTGTGTAAATACACATTTGATTATTCAAGGAATGTTCACAGAAACGATAATAAAATGATTTCTCTGTATACATTTCTCTAAATTCCCCGAATTCTTTATGTGATTAAAATTTTTTAATAATTTAGATTTTTATGCCTCTGTGTAAATACACATTTGATTATTCAAGGAATGTTCACAGAAACGATAATAAAATGATCATTAGGCAAGTTGTTTTAAAGACAAGTTTCTTTTGTATGCATATTTTGATGGATTTAAATGTGCTCTAATGTAATATTTGAAAATTGATCTCAAAATTCAGTCTTTATATACTACATATGTTTTCCTTAAATGACTAAATATATGTTTATCCGTGTATTGATGACAGTTGCAACTTTTGAATTGACATACTACCCTACAATTGTCAATGGATCTCAACAGCAGTTTTCATTTAATTATACAATTATTAGTGACTTCTGATAGAAAGAAAAACATTAGACAAGTACGAACTGGTAAAAAATTACTATATGACTGGAATACAGATGCATGAAAAAATGGACAAAATGAGTTGAATTTTTACTACTTTTAGGTAATTTGTGATCTAATAGTAATATCCCTAAAACATTTTCAAAATAGCTTGGCCTTTAACTCAGGATTCCTATATATTTCAGATGTCAGCAATCAGAAACTGATGAAGATTAGGGCAGACACTTTAAGGAATTTGATTGACAAAGATAGGCTTCCAAAAAGAGTGATATTGATTTAATTATAAATAGCTGACAAATTGTTTAATATCATTCAAGTCTTGGTAGCTTTACTTCTACAGCCTGCTGATGCAGTGTATTTATAGCATGCCGAAAATTACCTCACATTTATTAAAATTTTTATTTGAGTTTTGGTAATGAGACTCTATTTTGGCAAAATGCAAGAAAAAACACTTAAATCTGTTCCTAGTATGATTTTGTTTGTAAATTCATTCTATCAGGGTGAAGAATGATCCCTGTAAATTGCAAAACCAGTATTGCCTATTTTAATCTGAGTTGCAGCATTGCTTATTTCACATACTATTTTTTTTTACATTATTTCATTTTTTTAACTTATTTTTTTAAATTGAAGCATAATTGATTATGCATATTTTGGGGGTGCAGCATTGACTACCATCATCCGTATACAACATGGGATGATCAAATCAATATTATTGGCATATTCATTATTACAAATCTTGTTATTCTTTATGCCCCTTACCCAATCTCTCTTCAAGCCCCCCTCCTTTAGTAACTTCAGATTTGTTCTTTCCTGAAAGTTCAATGTATTATTGTTGTTCTTTCTCTTCTTATTTTTCCATTTACTACTAGATAAAGCAATATTATTAAATGATAAAAGAACAAGAAGGAAGAATAAATCTGTTGTTGTGTTGTACTTGTTAATTGATGGGAAAAGCAGTTGGGAACAAAATTGTTTTAAGGTAAGAACTGCATCCTGAGTTTTGTCATTCTGGCCACACGTAAGTGACATATTGAGTTCAGTCACTTTTTTTTCCTTGAATAGCACTCCAATAATATCATTCTGTAATCAATTTTCTCCCTTTGTAGTGACACTTAGAAAAGAGAGAGATGGCCTGGTCAACACTTTGTATGCAGACCTCCTGGTAAATGCATAAGTAGTATGAGATTTAATACCAAAAAGATCATGGCAAGTTCAGACCTTTTGTAGTGGATTAAGTTACGTCCCCCCCAAACTCACTGAAGCTTGAATTGTGTCCCCCAAGTTTTATGTGTTAGAAACTTGGCCCCCACTATGCCTGTTAAGGAGGTGGGAAATCCTATTATGTAATTGAAAAGTGAAGCCTTGAAGAGGTGATTGGATTGAAGGACCATGCCGTAAAGAATGGATTAAAAATGGTGGGCAGGGACGTGGTTTTGAGGGCTTTAAAAGGAGAGGAGAGTCTGTCTCTCTCTTTCTCTTCCTCTGCTTGCACCATCTAGCAATGTGAGATGTAAAGTAGGTTAGAATTTATGCATTTGGGGGCATGGCTCACTGACAAATGTCTCATAGATTATAAGTTAATGACATATAAAAAAGAGATGTTCCAAAACTGAGTGGATTATTTTTAAACAATGATTCACATGCATTGCTCATACATCACATACAAAATCTGAACCAGTACATTTCCTAATGTGCGAGAGAAATCATATTTGGGAAATTATGTTAACAGTGTCAAATTCTCTAGAGGAAGAATGCTTGGCCTGTGTGTTTCTATTGTTTATGTTGTTGACTCATCAGTAAACTTATGTATAAGATCTGCCATTAGTGTTAAGGTGATTGAACAATTTGGTCCTTTGTGATTATTTTACCAGCAAACATTTCTTTCCTCTTTTTAAAAAAATCACAAAACTTATTTTCTGCACATATATTTCACTTTTTATTTTATTGACTATATTCTAGTTTATTGGTTATTTTGTATTTATATATTTTCCTGTTAGTGAGTGTGTAGGTTTTGTTTTACCACCTCTGTTGGTACCTCTTTAGCATTAAGGAATGCAAGTGGTAGGTGCCCAAATATTACATATGGAATTAATTAAATTTTAAGGTGATGGATAAGATCCCCTTTGAAAAACTCATTCAGAAGTGAATTAAATAATGTTAATTTGCATGGATACATGGTATTAAGAAAAGGGAGAAGTTAGATAGCTGTAGAATACCTGTGTTCTTAAGTCTGAGAGAAAAAAAAGGTTAACTGTGATCAACACAGACCCTCTTCTTTAGTATAAAGGTCAGCTCTGTGGGTAAGCTACATTGATTTCCTCTTCCAATCATTAGTTTTGCTGTGGCCAACAACATGGAAGCATTGGCCAGAGTTTGCACAAAGACAATCCAGTGAAACCAAAAAGCAGAGTGAGTTGACAGAAGGAAGCAAGTAAACAAACAAGAATTGGGAGAACCCACTTAGTGCCATTGAATGTAGGTGTAAACAAGTCTAATTTTTTTGCACTCCTTGAGGATATAATGTTATTATATGGAGTTTAAATTCAAAATTGTAATCCTGTGTGATAAAGCAAAGTTAAATCTTTTTCTAGTAAGTATAAAGAGGAATCTTTTACAAAACTAAACTAAAAAACATAAAGGACAGTATTTTCTAAAAAAATCCATCAAAGCACAGCTGTTTTATTAATTATTGTACTCAATGGCAAATCCCTATTTGCATAACTTTCTGTCCTACATTGCATCTCTTTGAGCAATACCTTTTTGGTTATTTATTCTCTGGAGAGCAAGAAATTCCTTGTTCACAGTGGGCATACAAGAAATATTTTAAGAATAAGTAGATGAATGCAAGAAATTTAAATGGTCCAGTTAATTTTATAATAATGCTAGACAAATGAGTCATCATTATAAAACTGTGTAGTATATTTAAGTTAGAAACTGGAAAAATGCAAATTAATTGATAGATTTAGGTCACCAGCTTCAAAAGCTTAGTCTATGGGTTATTTGTTTTTAATTTAAGAATGATTTATGCACAAGTTTGGGGAATTTAAACATATATTATTACCGCAAAATTTTCAGAACCTGTATCATGCTAATATATATTGAGAATGAAGGCAGAATGTGGAAAATTAATTCACAACCTTATTTATCTTAGGAAATCCTTTGAACTCTTGTTCTAAGGAACCATTTAGGAATCCCTAGTTTAGCAAAATTGACTTATGTGGAAAAAAAAAAAGATTTTTTGAGTTTCTTTTTGAACTCCATGGATAATGAATATTTCTCGCCATTTGCAATAGTGTGTTTATTTTTTATCTATCTCAAAATTCTCTTTATTAAAATGAATTGAATAAGCAGTATCAAAATTCTGTGAAAATATTCTGTTAGGGTTTATGCAAAGTTTAGTCTCCATTTTTCATTTTCAATTGAACAAGAGAAATAACCCCTAAAAAGTAATTGAAATAAAACACTGCCACTGCCAGTTTGAGAAAAAACTTAAAATTTAAAAATACATCATGTAGGCCTTTTTGTGGTTCTGGTGATGTAATAGCTATCCTTATTTTATTTTATTTTTCGTTTTATTTTTTTATTTTATTTTACTTCTCAATATACATTGTAGCTGATTTTCATGCCCCTTTACCCCTTCCTCTCTACCCCATCCCCTCCCCCCCACATCATATCTGTCCACTTGACTTAAAAAGTTCAAGGAATTTTTGTGATTATTGTGTCTTCTTCCCCCCTGAACCCTTTATTTGTTTGTGTGTTTGTTTGTTTGTTTATTTATTTATTTATTTTTAGCTAAACAAGTAAGTGAAAACATGTGGTATTTCTCTTTCTGTGCCTGACTTGTTTCTTTTAATATAATCTTCTCTAAGTCCATCCATGTTGTTGCAAATGGCAGTATTTCCTTCTTTTTTATAGCGAAGTAGTACTCCATTGTGTAGATATACCACATTTTCCATATGCACTCATCTGATGATGGACATTTGGGCTGGTTCCAACTCTTGGCTGTTGTTAATAGAGCTGCAATAAACATTGGAGTACAGGTATCCCTTCAGCATGATGATTTCCATTCCCCTGGGTATATTCCCAGCAGGGGAATCGCTGGGTCGTATGGTACATCTATCTGTAATTGTTTGAGGAACCTCCATATCATTTTCCATAGAGGCTGCACCATTTTGCAGTCCCACCAACAATGTATGGGAGTTTCTTTTTCTCCACAGCCTCTCCAGCACTTATCATTCTCAGTCGTTTGGATGTTATCCATCCTGATTGGAGTGAGATGGTGTCTCAAAGTGGTCTTGATTTCCATTTCCCGGATGCTGAGTGAAGTTGAGCATTTTTTCATGTGTCTGTTGGCCATTCATATATCTTCCTTTGAGAAATGCCTGTTCAGCTCCATTGCCCATATTTTAATTGAATTATTTGTTTTTTTGCTGTAAAGTTGTTTGAGTCCCTTGTATATTCTGGATATTAATGCTTTGTTGGATGGATATTTTGCAAATATCTTCTCCTACTCTGTTGGTTGTCTATTTACTCTGTTGATTGTTTCTTTTGCTGTGCAGAAGCTTTTAAATGATAATATGCATAATTATGCAATAGTGATTTTAAAGGATGGCAATTCTTAGGGTCTCTGAGAGTGCTGAAATCCAAGATTTTATTATGGCAATGGAAAGGCTTTTATAGTAAAAAACCAAATTAAACTGATTATTACCATAGCACAATTAATTTTAAGAATTTTTTTTTTTGATACTGGTCAGTGGGAAGGGGGTTGATGGAGTACCATGTAATTAAAACTAATCCAAAAATTTACAGGATTCTACATTTTAGGAATAAATCTTGTTACTAATCCAGTCTGGGAGGTTACTATGGAATTATCATTGATCATTTTACATAATTTTTCACCTTCTCAATAAAGCTGGGGTTTTTAATTTTTGTTCAGCTCCTGCTATTTATTCTAATCTCCTATAATATGAAGTTTCTATAATTTAATATCAGTGATTTCATGTTTTAAAAATAGTAAGAAAAGAGAGAATCATATTCAAGTTTTTTTTTTTTTTTTTTTTTTTTAGATATAGAGAAACAGACTACTTAAGAGAATAAGAAATTTGTAGAGTGGAACCGGAGACAAGAAATAAAAATAATATTCTCATTTCATACATTTTTCTGTTACTCTCTTTCCTGCTTCAAGCCAAATTTAAATGGACACTGGACTTTTAATGTGATGTAGCATAATATATGCTTCTTAGAGTTTAAGGAAAGTGGTGAAATTTTTACAATGAAAAATTTTACCTTATAGAAGATACTGCTGACTTTTAGAAGTGAAGAAAAGCCTTAGACGTTGCCAATTTTTATAAAATTGTACTTTATTACTACAATATTTATCAAGAACTATGATTGCAGGCACCATCTAAAAGATAAGATGAAAAAAGATCTCCACAGTGTGAAAACACAGTGTAAATTATCTGACAAATTTTGGACAAAAAAGTTAAGAACAACATGCTAGAGAAAAGATCGCTATTAATTTAAAAAGATCTATTTAGTACAGAATAACCTCTGAAATCTCCACTTTCCCTCAAAATTACCTTCTCTTTTGACTAAATTCTAGAAATAATAAAATATGATGCATCTCTGTGTGTAAATGCTTAAATCGATTATACAGAATTAGTATGTAATTAGTCAAAAACATATATCAGCACCTAGGCCTGAGCCTAGCACATAGCAGGTGTTTAATAAATGAATGAAGAACTTTTGCTGTATGTTGGCTTTGTGCCTGGAGCTATTCTCCAGAAACTTTAAATCTGGTTAGAAATTTAAACACTTATGAACAATAATTAATAAAAGTATTAAATTGTATAGCACATATTAAAAGACGTATCACTTTTGTAGAAAAAAATGGGTCATCGTCTGAAAAGAATCATGGAAAAGTTCAATAAGAAGGTAATGTTGGGGCAAACAGCAAAAGCATTGCGACAAGAATCATGAAGTTAATCTTTTTTTATATCAGACTTGTTCAAAACTCTATTGGTTTATTACAAAAGTTATAGCTTATAAGTCCTGGCAAAACTGGTCCATGCCACCACATTTGTAATCATTGATTGATTAATCCAGCTTCTGCTCTTTGTCACAGAGTCAATTAAATCTCTTATAATGAAAGTTGTATCTAACAAATGGATCAAGGTTTGTGTTGGCCAGATGTTCTTCTTCCAAAAGAACGGTTATTCTAGGAAATGTCATACAATTAGAAACCAACCTTGAAGGTCATGGAAAGGATGGAGGCTTTTAGAAATAAGCTTGTCTTTGCTAAATGAAAATTCTCATGAAGTTGTCCAGATTTTCTGTTTCCTCTATTTCTGAGTATACTATCTGAAACCTGCTTTGTTTCAAATCTTCAAGTTATTCTTTCTTTCTTCTGATTGCCCCATTGGGTCCACTTTTTATATCAGGAGGAGATCCTCTATTAGGCGCTTATCTTTCCTTTAACATGTTTTCAGTTCCAGAAACTATCTCTGTGGGAAAAAAATATACTCAAGGGAGATAGTTCTTGGATTAGTAACTTGCAGATGGAGCATGAGAAAGGAAGTAGGAAAAAGTAATAAAGTTAAGAGAACAGTTTTTTAAGTGCTTGATTGGAATCAGTATCATATTCATTGGCCGCTTCTTTTTTTATTGACGTATTTGTCGAAAGTTATTCAGAAACATAAGGGCCTACGGTTTCAGTAAATACATCTTAATATTTCAAACTTATGATTAAACAACTCTGTAATTTTCATCTTATAAAGTGATTCTGTTAGCTGATAACATGCTAACAATGTTAATAAAATTTTGTCTATATTAATATTTTTGTATTTATAGGACTTTAAAGTTTATGAAGCACACTAAAATGATTGTTTCATTTGATGTTTACAGAAATCTCTTAGAACTTATTATTTTATAGATAAATTTTATGCATCACAGATATATTGTCACAAAACCTATAGAATTTTATAACTAGAACTAAAAAATCAGATGTTTTGACTCTGAATATTGTGATTTTTAATTTATTGTTCAGTGCAAGTTAAGTCAAATGCTCCGTAGAGCTAAAGTTGACATTAAGACACCAATTCAGCCTGTGTCATGAGCTTACCCGATACCCCTTGACTATGACCACACTCTGATTTTCAAGGTTCTCCTTAAACCACACACAATCCTACCTCATCGTATAAGGAGAATGTTCATGATGAAGCTTAGCATAGAATTGATATTTTACTTTTTGCTATGGAGACAGTCTTAAGAAATGGACAATAAGAGACCTTGGTCAGTTCTAAAAATCCAAATTGACCTTGAATGGCAAGTGCGTCTACACTAGTTTGGTTGACTCTGTTTCAATTGTATTCTGAGTTTTTTGGATTCAGTGGGAGAGACTCCATCCAACTTCCTAGAGTAAACCTAAAATAACATAATCAATATGTTTCCTAATCTACTACTCTAGGGCCTATGTTAGACATATTAGGACTAATGCATTTCAATTCTTAAATTTGGAAGGAACTATTGTTGAAGTAGATGCTTTTATCTTTTTTGTGGGATTTAAGTTAATAAGCATGTTGCCTGGGAAAAGCTTCTCAGTTCTATAATCCAACAGTTTCTTTTATAGTTTAAAGTACATTGAATATGTATTTTTTAACATTTAACCAAAAGCACCCTGTTACAGCAAAAGCATTTGGTTGCTTCTCCTAAAGTCAAAATAAGCCTCCACATCTTGGCAAAGCAGTGGCTTCTACCATCTCTTAATAAACCCTGAATTACCTGATACCCCTATGTACCCCTGATACATTATAACAAACCAACTAGCTGCCTTTATTATTCACATCTCTTTATTTTTTACCTTACTAGCTAAAAAAGAGGAAAGCTAATGCATTTAAGTTTTCGTCTTTTCTTTTAAAAAAGAAATCTCTGATGAAATGGTACTCCTGAAAGAAACTTTCACAGACTCTTTTTGACTGAACTATCTTTCTTTTTTAAAATGAATATTTTATTATTATTCAATACATTGCCACTGAGTTGCTTTCTTTTTCATTTAATTGGTGTAGTCTTCTAGTCAAAAAGGTTGGCATTTTTGTTAGAAGAAGAGGTAAAACAATTGTATTTTCCTGACATGTAACTTCTAAACTCAATACTCTAACAATTAGATCTGAAAATTTTATAGTGTATATATCAAGTCTGGATTAGCTCTTCTTTTATCTAATAATGTCACAGTTATCATTTTCTAATGCTTTAGATATTTTTCTCACTACAGCAAGTATTAGGGTAAAACAAAATAAAAAAGGATATAACTGAATATTCAGATATTGGCAGCATAACTTAGGTAAAAGTGTACTTTTTTGTGTGTTTGAAAACAGAAACTGGGATGGCAACTCCACTGGATCAATTTGAGAGTAGTCAACTCATTCTTTTCATTTAACTGTGTTCTTAGATATTATGATATTTCCCTGAAAAAAGATTTTGCTGCATTTAACGTTACCCTGACTCTAGGTATATCCTAAAAGACAAACTGTCTATTTCATAATCTGGGCAATAAAGGCATATAATTGAAATATCCAGGGGTACAATTGTTGAGTAGTTGGATGAAGCACTGAGAAACCAGTAATATGTACTAGAATTGGAGAGATGACATGGAGCTCTTCCAGGAGTGTTCCAAGCAGGCTGTGTGGAGACATCACATTTGACCTCTGCAGTGTTTCAGAAGTCTTTGAAACCTCATCTGGCAGCAAGTGAAATGATTCACAGAGTCATTAGAATGCTCACGGTAGCCTAGAACTTTCTTTCTCCTTAATAAGGACATAGTTCTGGCTTATGATGCAATTCTAGGCACCCAGGAGAATCTGTGTGTATGTGTATGTGTGTGTACATTTGTGTGTATGTTTGTTTATTGCATATATAGTTTTATATTCTACCTTGTTTCACTTATATAGGATTCACTTTTGTATTTATAAAGTATAAAATTTATTTAAAAGGCCATATGAATATAATGAAATTTATCCACAATTTTTTTTTGTCTTATGGATATAATGCTATTTGCTTAAAGAATATTCAATTGTTGATATTTAGGTAGTTTTGAATTTTATAATATTGTAAATAACAGCTTAAAAATAGCTTGATAACACTTTTCTGGTCTTGTTTGAATAATGGAAATACTGAAGGCAAAAGGATAGGGAAATGTCCAAGGAGAGCTAAGAAATAAGTTTAACAGTGGGGAACAATGGAACAAAAAGGGCAGGTTAAACTTGGAAAGGAGAGAAGGAATTGGGGAGAGAAACAATAACTACTGGGATGAGGGAAAGGCCCTTAATGATATGCCACAAGTTATCTTTCCAGCAGAATCAGCTAGTGCATCTCACCACAGTCATTTCCAACAGTACTTTTTCAGTTTTGTGTTGCTGGACATTGTTAATGCTATGTCCTCAGCCAGTGGTGCCCTATCCTCTTTCATTAGCTATCTAAATCCTTCTCGACCATGAAGGCAACTATTTAGATGAATTTTTCTCTGATTCCCTCAGGCAAAATAAAAACATTTCACTAGTGCACTTTTACAATATATTTCTTTACCTCTATTTAGTGCTTCTGTAATTCTGTATGACATCTGAGTTAGTTATGATTGGTACCCTCCATTAAATGTTAGACTCCTTTAGACATAGATAGATTTTAGCCAAAATTTTTATTCCTGCAATGCCAAGAACAGTGAATTACACAAAGTAGATATCAAAAGTTGATTCAACTAGAAGACACTAAAAGAGAACGAACGAAAGATGGAACAGTGAAAGAATCTGAAGAGAACAAGGATGTTGTTGATTCATAATATAATGGTAACTCTTTAGAAAATAAAGATGAAAAATAAAATCTGTGCAATGATGTGAATGAATCCCACAAGCATAATTATGAGTGAAAGAAACCAAATTCACTATAGCGTGTATTTTATCATTCCATTTAAATGAAATATGAAAATATGCAAAAGTCATCTTTGAGGTTAGGATTTATGAAATTGTTATCTCTTGTAAGGCGGTGACTAAAAGGAAGAAGTAGGTCCCTCTGTTGGGCTGGTGTATTCTGTTTTATCTGCATACTGGTCAAAGGAAAGTGTTCTACTCATGAAGTTCATTGAGCTGTGGATTTTGATTTGTGTGCCTTTCTGTGTGCATGTTACAATTTCATTAAAAATTTCTGCAACTTACAGACAGTAGCATAGCTGCACTGGACTGATCACGTGATGAGAATGGATGCTACTAAGAAGACTCAACAGTTACCTTTTGGAAATCTGAACAAGGCAATTCATACACTAAAAACACAGAAGAAATGTTTCCAAGGCACACCAAGAGAGCGATTTCAGGAGTGTTAATACTAATATCAGTACTGAGGAAGCTACTGCAACCACATGATACTTCCATTTATTTTGAGCAGCTATGTCATCGTGCTGACTGTGGGACCCAAGGCATGAGCTGCTAATAATTGCTTGCTTAGCAGGAAGTAACCACTGTCATAATTAAACATTATTATCTATGTTTTTTTTTTTAACTTAATAGTAATGATAGACTTTCAAGCCATAGCTGTGAAAATTAATGTGATACAGTATACATCTGGAATGTTGCAATACAATGATACATTAGCTAAGAATTTAAGCTTTTTAATATCAACTTTTCCAAACATATGTTGAACATCTAATGACATATTATTCAAAACATGCAAAAAATAATATATAAAAGAGATATAAAACTCCATTGTATAAAATTTGTTAGAGTTTATCCTATGTAGTAAACACAAGATTGAGTGATGAAAATGTCAATAGCTATGAAATCCAAATGATCTAGAAAATCATCAGTATTATTTCACAATGCGAGATCTGTTTTGTTTTGTTTTATTGGTGTGATCAGGTCTTGTTTGAATAATGGAAATACTGAAGGCAAAAGGATAGGGAAATGTCCAAGGAGAGCTAAGAAATAAGTTTAACAGTGGGGAACAATGGAACAAAAAGGGCAGGTTAAACTTGGAAAGGAGAGAAGGAATTGGGGAGAGAAACAATAACTACTGGGATGAGGGAAAGGCCCTTAATGATATGCCACAAGTTATCTTTCCAGCAGAATCAGCTAGTGCATCTCACCACAGTCATTTCCAACAGTACTTTTTCAGTTTTGTGTTGCTGGACATTGTTAATGCTATGTCCTCAGCCAGTGGTGCCCTATCCTCTTTCATTAGCTATCTAAATCCTTCTCGACCATGAAGGCAACTATTTAGATGAATTTTTCTCTGATTCCCTCAGGCAAAATAAAAACATTTCACTAGTGCACTTTTACAATATATTTCTTTACCTCTATTTAGTGCTTCTGTAATTCTGTATGACATCTGAGGACCATGAAGGCAACTATTTAGATGAATTTTTCTCTGATTCCCTCAGGCAAAATAAAAACATCTCACTAGTGCACTTTTACAATATATTTCTTTACCTCTATTTAGTGCTTCTGTAATTCTGTATGACATCTGAGTTAGTTATGATTGGTACCCTCCATTAAATGTTAGACTCCTTTAGACATAGATAGATTTTAGCCAAAATTTTTATTCCTGCAATGCCAAGAACAGTGAATTACACAAAGTAGATATCAAAAGTTGATTCAACTAGAAGACACTAAAAGAGAACGAACGAAAGATGGAACAGTGAAAGAATCTGAAGAGAACAAGGATGTTGTTGATTCATAATATAATGGTAACTCTTTAGAAAATAAAGATGAAAAATAAAATCTGTGCAATGATGTGAATGAATCCCACAAGCATAATTATGAGTGAAAGAAACCAAATTCACTATAGCGTGTATTTTATCATTCCATTTAAATGAAATATGAAAATATGCAAAAGTCATCTTTGAGGTTAGGATTTATGAAATTGTTATCTCTTGTAAGGCGGTGACTAAAAGGAAGAAGTAGGTCCCTCTGTTGGGCTGGTGTATTCTGTTTCATCTGCATACTGGTCAAAGGAAAGTGTTCTACTCATGAAGTTCATTGAGCTGTGGATTTTGATTTGTGTGCCTTTCTGTGTGCATGTTACAATTTCATTAAAAATTTCTGCAACAAAGTGTAGGTTAGTTCAAAGTCTGTGTGGGAAATAAACATGAAAGTAACAATGAAAATGCCATGACACAGGTCTGAGAAGAATCTTTGATGAAAATCTCAATTCAGGACATAACAGGCATAGAGATGGTGGGAGATACAGAATTAGAGATTTTGTGTGTCTTTGTGTGGTATGTGTGTGTGTGCATGTTTTCTCTGATGTAGAAAAAGTTTTGAAATCTCATACAGTGACAGGTTTCTCATACCTTATATGATACACCCTCCACCATATTTGGCAATTAATACAATGGGCTCTCTTTGAACAACACTAAGTAATCCAAGTGATGAAAACACATTGATCAATTTTCTTATTATGATCTGAAATAACATCAAAGTTTGTTAGGATTGTGTAGATAGCAATTAACAGTACAACAAAACAACAGCAACAAAGAGTTTATCACAAAACATTGGATTTTGCGGTCACATGTAGATATGGATTGTGAGTCACTGGTAACGTTTGTCACATTCAGACTTTAGACCAAATAGCACACCACATGGGAGCTTAACACAGTATTTAAGCTTGTTTGCAATAGACTAGGTATTCAATTTTATTTTCTCCATCTGTTGTTATTTTTTATTTCTGATTCACAGTTTAAAAACTAAACTGAATATCATTGTGTATGTTTTCTAAACGACCAACATAACATGTATGTTAAAATCCCAGCTCTTGGCAGAGAAAAGACTATGTCCGGTTGCCTTCAATTCGAACTTTCCCTCCATTCAAATAATAATAAAAAAAAAAAAACACATTAGTTGAGCTCTAAACTCACAACTCATCCCTGACTGCTTATGCTTGAAGCGAAATTGCATTTTTGAAGAAATGAACACTTCTCTAGCTCACTCTCCAGTGCATAGTTATTCTACTTCTATTTTACTGAAATGAAGAGCTGCTATTGTGTAATGCATCTGGAGGTCATTAAAATTAAAGTTGATAATTTCTGAGCATGGTGCTGATAATAAGATTTATTTTATTTTATGGAAAAGTTTTTATATAACTGCTCAGTTATTTTAGATGAATTTTCCAAAAACTGACTATAAATGTTGGCCTTTGCTAGCCAGGCTAATGTGGCATTTATAGATGAGGTACACAGACATGTTCAGTGGCAGGCATCTATAAATGTGATAAATGAGAAAAGTAGTGACTTTTCATCAACAAAACATTCAGGGATGCTGTGGGTTATTAAAGATTATCTTATTTAAATTTTATTCATATGGAAATACTTACTTCTGGACACACTGTGTTGGACTGCTTATCTGAACTTTTGATGACCTTCCAAGGATTTCCCTATTTCTGTGGGAAAAACTAATAATTATAATTTTCTGATCTGAAATTCAGAGACCTACTTGGCACGTGTCCTCACATATTTGGGGATTAAAAAAGGACTGGGAAAATTAATCATTCCAGTTACCTGATAAAATAAACGGTAGAAGAGTTAGAAGTGTTGAAGAAAGCATTTAAGAAATTTTCAACTTCTAGCATCTATTCCAATATACTATTCCAGGGTTGGCAAACTTTTCTGTAAAGGGCCAACTATTGAATAGTTTAGGTTTTGCCAGCCATGCAGTCTGTCACTACTCATTTCTGCTGTAGTGGTACAAAGCAGCCATAGACAACACATAAAAAAATGAGGCTGGCTGTGTTCCAACAAAACTTTATTTACCAAAACAGGTGGTGGGCTGAAAGAGGATTTGGTCCACAGGAAATAGTTTGCTGATCCCTGTACTAGACAAATGAAACAATACCAGAGGTATTCAAGTTTTCTCTTTCCCTTGGCTTAGCTATTCATCTCTTTATACCTTTCCTTCATCTTCCTTCCAAGTTTTCTAAGAAAAAGTTTTATATTCAGGGCTGGTTCATAATGGGCATGTTACTTGTGCAGTCACACAGCATCCCAAATGAACATGAATCCCACACTTGGGTTAATGCTCAGCTGCTGCTGTCTTAAACTTTTATTTTTAACCAGGTACCCAGCAATTTCATTTTGCCCCACACATGATGCAGCTTGTCCTGGTATATATCTGATGCTCTAGGTATGATTTGTCATGTGATTCCCACCTTTGGGGTTCTTATGAAACGCTCCCCTGGAAAAACAGAGCATCATCTTGTATGGAACATCGTCTTCCTCATCCACTAGGTAGCATTGGATACCTCTGCCTTACTCGAAGCTTTTGACTGTTGTACAGCATCACTGCATTATTCCCCAAATTAGTGCTATTTATGCAGTCCTCTGTTGTTTTTTAAATCAATAAATCTCTTCAAAAATGGAAATATAAGTTACATGATTCATAATATATCAGTCAGGGTTCGGTTGGGAAAACTGAAGCTGTTGTAGGTACTTTTCCAATAGCAGGGATTTAGTATGAAAAATTGGTCACACAGGTGTTGGAAGGCTAAAATAACAAAGAGACGATGCTAAAGTAACACAGATATTAGGAACCAACTACCACCTCTAGGGCTTGGGGAACAAAAGACAAGATAGTAGACACTAGAACCTAGGGAGTAATGTTGTGCCACTGGTGCTGGTACCTTTGACTTGGAGAATTATCATGGTTGGTGATCTGCCCAGCTGGGGCTGATGCTGCTACCTCTGAGGGGTGCATGACAGATAACAGAAATGATGAAATGAGCTGGGGACTGGAGCTGTACATGTCATCTGCAACTGGAAGGAAGCGGCAGAAACAAGGGACAAGAAAGAAACTCCTTCCCTCCTTGTTCTGCCTTCCAAACTCCCTCCAGGAATCCAAATTGACACTATCAGAAAGTTAGCTGGCAAGGAGTCTGGGAAACACAGTTCGTAGATAAGCAGTCTCAGTGTCACAAAGCAGAATGCAGAACTTTAAGAGTGGGGTTGAAAGACAATAAACATAAAATAAAAATAACCTAATTGTTCAAGAGGAAAGCCAAGAAAATACGTCTCTCATGTGTCCTCTGTAATGTAATGCAAGACATAGTTAATGGCATCTGTATAATAAATGTACTACAGCATTTTATGCTTTGTTATGATGTTCCATAATTCAGAATGGTGGCATTTGACTGAAAGCATGAGTTACGTGAACCCTTTCTATGGGAAGCAACGAAAGTGTAGCTACTTTAATCCAGACAGATTTTAGAATATTCATAGCAAGGATTATTAACCACTTTATGTCAGTTTCTCCCCTCAAAACACAAAACATATACTCATAGAAAGATTTTCATTTGTTTTTAATGGGCCAATTCGTCTTCTGAAGTTCACTCATGGACCCAATTTCAAGCACACCTAGACATAGAGGAAAAGATAGCTTCTTTTGAAAGATTCTTCAGCAGAGTTCTAGATAGGAATCAAGTAGCCTTCTGTTCAAGCTTAAACTCTTTAATCAGCAATTTGGCTCTGTTGCTAGTTATGTGACAATTCCTTTTCAGAATCTGGTTTAGCTACGGTGAAAAAACCCAAAGAAAAATCTTAATCAAATAAATTAGTCTTTAGAACTCTTTAAAGAATCAAAGTGGTGTTTGAAGTAGATAATTGGAAATTAAGTATAATACACTTGTACCTATTTAAAAAGGAAGTCTGCATGTGACACTCGATATCTGTGTTTTACAGGCAGAAGCAAAATTGTTGACATTTCTAACATGATAACATGGTGTTGAATAGTGATGCACACGGGCTATGAATGTAGGGAAAATATTCATTTACCAGTTAGGTCCCTAATCAGAAAGAATAACTCTCTTGATAGCCAAAAAAAAAAAAAAATCAATTATTAGAAAGCTTCCTTTGAGGACTTTAAAGCAGTGGCTTTAAAAGTAGTATTTAGTTTGTATAGACAGCCCAGGAGTGAAGTAACAGAGATCATACGCATGAATTTCAAAGGATAATATAGATTCAGGTGAGTGAAAAGCTGAATCTTTGGATTGTATCCTTCTCTGTAATAGGTCAGTAAACACTGGCTTAGCTGTTATCTGTAACAGTTTTAGGAACAGCTGTTTTTTATACATTAAAGATTCATCTTTTTTAAAAGAAAGAAGACATGTTTGGCAACTCTTCCTTTTAGCAGCTGATAAGGAATGTCTACCTTTAGGAGTCAATAGATCAGTGGCTTACAAACTTCAACGCACATTAGAATCACCCGTACAACTTTCAAAACACCAAGATCTGGGAAACATTCCTAGAAATTCTTATGCATGCACATAAATATTTTTTAACATCCCTTCACAGGTGGTTCTTATGTGAGGCAAGGATTAAAAATCTCTGCAACTAGTTAATTATTGAGGGCCACCTGCAGGAGTTACAAAGATCTCAAGAGTCTTTCATGCTGCTTTATCCCAACATCAACTATACTTTTATGTTACCTGCTCCTAGAATTGTTACATTAATTTAATTTTCTAGTCTATTATGCCTATGGAAAATTCTACATCTTTCCATTTTTCCATTGCTATTCTCTTACAGCAACTACATGTGACAAATGATTTAACTTTTCAGAGGAGAATGTGAGGCTTAGGATTGTAAGGGACATTTGAACAATTCCTGAGTTATTGACCTGAAAACCCCTGCTTTAGAAATGTGATTCCAGGAGATGACTTTGCAAAGAATACAAATATCTGGGTGCACTGTTACATCATCACATGGTTACTTGCCCAGCTGTCAGCTCTTCTGTGCAGACAAGTAGTGAGTGACTTCCTCACTCAGGGAGAATTGCCAGACTGTGGTTTCTCTTGCCAATTTAATTCCTATAAGCTTGGTACTAATAGCACTCCAGAAATGCCTTGCCCTTGAATTTCTAATATCTACATAAAAGAGAATTCACAGTTCTGACCACTAGCCTGACTTCAACCTGAAATTTTAAACCTGGAATGTACAGCCAGGTTCACCATTCCCTGACAACTCTTTGCAGAAGGAAAACAATTTCCCCTCTGTTTTGAAGGCTGATACAATGAAGCACAGATGATCCAGAAATCATTTTGTGTTAGTTAATAGTCAGTGACAGAGCCAGGAACTTAAGACTCTAGGTTTTCTGGCTCATAGTGTAATCCACAATCCAGCAGACAATTGCTGACCCTCTCTAGTAACAGCAACACTGAAATTAGTCATCTGCTAAATATTGTATGTGACAAATGTTCATATAAGTTCTCTCTAGCTTACTAGGAACATTTGTAATGCTGGTATGTTTCATGATGCAATGTGAAAGAAATTCAGTGAAACATATATTTTTTATGATATAAATTTTCAATTAATTTTTTATCATTTTCACTGGAGATAATGAATAGACAGAATATATTGCCTGTAAAGTATGGAGGACATGATCTATTCTGGACTGAGAAAATAATACTAGAATTTTATTAATTCCTTTTAAACCAATTCTTCTATGAAGTTGGAATATATACAACTGATTTGCCACTTTGGAAGGCAATCTTAACTACTTTGGGGTATCAGGAGCCTGAAATTTAAGGAGAGAGACTTCTGCTTGGTGAGAAGAACACCAGGGAATTCATATCCATTGATACTGCATCCCTGACCCCTTTGGGACCTACATGATAAATTTCACTGGCTTAGATTTCCAATGCACATCTCATTCTGCGAGAGTAACGGTGGCCAACATGAGTTATACACACTCCTTGTGAAGAAATTATTTGAGATGCACTGAGTCCTGCTTTCCTTCAACAATGATCATCTCAACAAACGTTCCAATCAACCAAATGGATATTATTATGCAGAACTGTCACTTGCAGAGTAACGGTGGCCAACATGAGTTATACACACTCCTTGTGAAGAAATTATTTGAGATGCACTGAGTCCTGCTTTCCTTCAACAATGATCATCTCAACAAACGTTCCAATCAACCAAATGGATATTATTATGCAGAACTGTCACTTGCTTTTAAGGCAAACTTATTGCACTAGGAAAATAGTTTCTTCTCTTTGAAAGAAAGACCAGAGGCGAGCCCAGGGATGGCATATTCTTGTTATGTAGTTGTTCCTTCCTAGCTCCTTCTCAGAATATTTCAAGACTAGTTACAATATAATTGTTTTAAAAATTAAAACACAAAATCATATGAGAAAGAGAATATATCCTTGCATATGCTTATAATTGGCTCAGTTCTCTGTTGGAAGTATATAGAAAAGGGCAAACATTTTATTAATTGTGTAATTTCTGAGAAAAATAGAGCCTTTGGTAGAAGATATTTCTTTCTTTTATTTTTTTTTTTAACCTCTTGAGAAACTTTATCTTATCTTTTAGGAACAACTGCTCCCCAATCCCATGGGCCTTCATTTCTTCCCATACATCTGGAAATTTGACTGTACTTGACAACAATAAAGCAGATCAGAGATGTGGCCAAAAGGAGTCCTTTCCATGAGGTTAGCTGGAGCACAATCGTCATTTCAGGATTCCCCCTTCAAGGACTGTGTAAACCTGGAACTGTCACTGGACGTATTTGCCATTTCTAGGAGCAAAGATAGCACAGAGAAACCAGTGATAAGATATGGAGAAAAACCTTACCCTGGCTAATGCACAATCTCCAAACACATTTCCATAAGTATTATAAACATTTTGTTGAGTCTGCATGCTGATTCTGTTATTTTCTGATTCCAAAATAGAAAAGCAAGTCTATATAACTAAGTGGCTGGATCTCATTGGACATAGAGTTGGTCTTATTAATATCTTTGGGACAATAAATATATATACTGTAATATACCTTGAGCTTTCTTTCTAATTTCATTTGTTAGCCTACAAAAATAACTGAGAAAAGTAGAGTGCTTCCTTATGGTGGGGTAACAACTTAATTGACAGAAGGGTATTTGGAGAAAAGTCTCCAAACTAACGGCTCAAAACAAGAACAGAGTGAACAAAGAAACAAGAACTTGAGTTCAATAAATATGATTTATTTTAATAAATGAGTATCAGAAAAGATAGAGCAGTTTATACCTATAATACCAATTTTCTTTTTGAACATTGTTATAGATAAGCATTCTTAATAAGATGCAAAATACTAAGTTATGTTTTTCTGCATTTCTATTTTATTTCAAAATATTTTATTTTTTTCTTTCAAATAAAGTGAATAGTAAATCTTGGTGAAAAAATTAGGAAAATTGTATGCCTATTAATCTGCTCACCTACTCAATAAATATTCAGTGCCTACAGTTCAGTAGTTACTCTGGTAGATACTGGAGGTAGACACAAAAAGACAAAACAGTTCCTTTTTCCTAGTCTCGTAAGGAAGACAGGCATTGACCAAATAACCATAAATCATATGATTATAAACCGGACTGTTGTCCTGGAGTAGATGTCATGGTAATCTATACGGGGCACCAGGATTTTAACTGAAAGGTTGAAAAATGGCAGAGAAGGATCATTGATATAGTTCTTCAGTGTTTTTACATTTTTGAATATGGTTCCTAGTCTTCCTTTTTCCCTGTTTAACTTTGCTTATGCCATGGTGCTAAAATATGCGCGACTATGAATCGGTGTATGCAGTTACAAAAAGCCATAAGAAAAGAAAAAAAAAAAAAAGAAAAGAACAAAAGACTGTTTATACCATGGCTATAGAGCTGGGTATTATCACATTTCTGTTCACAATACCATTCCATTCATGTAGAGGCAAAAATACCAGTCATTTATATTTTGTTTTAATGATACTATAAAATCTATGTGTTGGCCAACTGTGTAAAACATTTTGAATGAAAGAGGCAAAAGTGTTAAAGATGGTAAATGACATATGCAGTATTGATCAAGCACTTTTCTGAAAATATTAAAAATAAAATTCAAAAAAGCTTTGTATACATAGCAAACTAAATTCTTTTTCTGAAGATTGTTTAGCCTATTTCGCCTGTTCTTAGGGAAGGGTTCTAGGACCAAAGCAGTCATGACCTTACTGAGGCCTTACAGGTATAGAAAACTTTTACTAGAATCCAGGTGTTCTAAAAAATTTACAGTATTTTCTATTAATGCATATCATCCCTTAAGTTACAGTTATATAAAATTAGGAATTTATTTGAATATACTTGATTGGAGACAAAAATTGCAAATATTTGTTTATACTGGGAGTCGTGAAAAGCTGGTGTGCTTTTAAAGAAGTTTTACCTGTATTAGTAATTTAGTGATACCTCCAAAACTGCTGCAAAAGAGTTTGATTAGGTTTATTTTCATGTGTATAATATGATTTTATATATAATCCTAGAAAGTAGAAAGAAATTCAGTCAATTTCAGAAATAATAAAGTTTGAGCTGAAAGACATAATTCTATTTCAGCTACTTTTTCACCTATTAGTATCTGTTCCAAATATTCCACAGAGTCCCCAACAGGATAGGTGAATTGATTTTATGAAATATTTATTTATTAAAAGGCAATCACCACATTCTGAATTACGTAATTAATGTCACATTTATGGCATTCTTGTACAAAATATTTTTATTTGTGTGAATATCAATAGCACTTTTTTCCTTTATTTTGGCTCTGTGTAAGTCTTATGCCAGAGTTAATCTATTTTCTTTTTTAAGAAGTTTACTTCTGTTATTATCAAAACTAAATGCAAAGAATTACTGTTTTTCCTGAGAAAATAAGTTAGTCGCCACTCTATATCAGGTTTAGGAACAACTTATCTCCTTTTGAGAAACAGACTTAAATATTTTGTTTATTTAAGACCTTCTGGGAGAAGAAAGTGGCATGTGATGAGAGCATGGGTGTTGAGATCCTACAGGCTTGTATTCCCATTGGCTCTGAGGGTCACAGGTCTTGTGTTCTGGTATGGAATGTTCTGGAAACAATGCTTACCTTTCATGATTCCCACAGAGCCATTGCTGTTACATGAAAATTCTTATCATGGTGACAGTCCAGTGCTCAATAAAGCAAGCTTTGCTAAACATTCATAATCATTGCAGCTGAACATCTCAGAACATCTCTATGTGTTTTTATGTTGCCAAGATATTTAGTGTACAGAAGAGTGAGAATTCATTTTAAAAGATTATAAAAAGAGGATTCAGTGATACAGGTTCTGTCATTTCCTAGCTTGGAATTTGGCAATAAGTTTTAAATGCTGCGTCAAAAATACCTTTGTAATTGTTCTCCATTAAGACCTTGTTTAGTTAAAAAGATAGTAATCAAATGGTTTTGATCACAAGAAAGAACACAAAATCTGCTCACGTACACGTAAACCTGGCCCTTTTAATATTACTTCTGATGGTGTACATATTATATGTTAATTTTTATACCTGTGACCCTTTAAAAATTCACTTCCTTAACCATAGGATGAGACAAAGTATTAGGAGACCATTCTGATGTTTTTTTATAGCTGCTGTTAAAAATGATTTCTAAAAAAAAAGTTATATTTTAATTTACTCCAAAGCAACTTTGCATTTTACCATAAGGATTTCATAGTGCATTATACATAGTCTTATTTACATACCACATGCAAGTATAGCATTTTCTAGATGGATGAAAGGAATTTAAACAGGTATATTAACACTTTGTGAGCCATCTATTCTCTACTACCCTGAACAGGTGAATGGAATTCTGAGTTCCTGCCAGGGAGTAAATTAAGCACTTGGAGACTCTTCATTTAATGATCTCATGAATCCTCATAATATTCCTTATGAAGTAGATGACAAGTTGTATTAGCCCCATTTGTATTACAAGAAAAATGAGGCCTGAAGTTGCTGTAAAATTTCAGTACAAAGATTGAGAAATATATTTCTACCACAGTCTGGTCCGTGGTATTGTATCACTGTGCATGTGTTATAATTACCCTGTGCGTGTAAAATTGCATTTGAGGCCTCATTAAATTGAATTTATATTCTTTTGCTTTGTGTTTTATATCATTTTATATATCAATAAGCACCATGTCCCCAAAGTCTTTTCCAAGACTTGTATTTTGCATTTGTCTGAGTACAGAGGTTTTCCCATTCCTATAAATAGCTATGTTAAGATCTCCCAGGAGACAGCCCAATTCTCCCAGAAGATCAAATATTTCAGTTCTGAGAACTACTCAGCCTTCCTTTAAAGCATCGATATTGCAAGGGGTATAGAACCATCACTTAAGTAGTTCTGTTAATAGTAGTAGTGCTAGCATTTATAGTGTTGTGAGAAAATTTCCTTAGCTCTCCAGCAACAAGGAAGACAGTCTTAGCTATGGAAAGCTCACTTGTGTAGTTCTACTTGGGAAAGCACTGAAAATGAAGAAGAATACTGCGATTAAAGGGAAAAATATTGATCATAAATAAATCCATTTTGAACTGCCATGTCATTTGCTTTCAGATGATGACACAGTCCCCATGGACTTTTTACTCACTCTTCTGAAGGTAAATGTTTTAGCAAAACTTCTATTAGATCATGGTGAGGTCATATAAAATATTAGGTCTTACAGGATTATTTACTAATAATCTCATCTTTATTCTTTTTTGAGCAAATATTTGAAATAAACAAGTTCATAAGCTTGATTATCACATTTGCCATTATGTATTATGGTGGATTATAAAATGGAATTTGGCATAATTTTGATGTTCTATGCATTCATATATTAAATTATTTGTATTGTTTTAAAACAGAAGTAGAATTTTTTAAAAAAATTAGAAATTATCTGTGATCAATGATCCCATTACAATATATATTTCTGTGAAGATAGTTAGTAATTTTTAGGTTTTTGCCTTAAGTTTAGTGGACTTTTTATACAGTATGTGAGCACTTGTGCTTGCATGAATATGTAATATAAATTATGGATAATTTGAGGCTGACTATTCAAAGATTATGTAGAAAATGTTCTTAGTAAGAAAAAATGATTAATTTAGGTCTTAAAGCATTTAAGGAAAAGACACATTGTGCATTTGTGTCCAGATTGAATTAGAAGGTTAATTCATGGAACAAAATGGAGAAGAGATGAAGAAAAGGACTCAATTTATTTGATATTGGTGGTCACGTGCTCTAAATAATTACTGTTCAAATTGGATTGGAAACTGGAATTCATGCTTTTTTCTCTCTCTCTCTAATTCTTTCTATTTATGTTATGTTATTTTCCTCACCTCTTGGTATTAATAATTTATTCTTTAGGGTCTTGAGTTTACTTTTTTCTATTATAAATTACTAGAGTATCCGACTCAAGACAATTTCTTTCTTCCATTTATTTTTATATATACTTTAAAAAATATCTGAAATAGAAAGGAAGGTTTTGTTCTCCTGCTGTAGGAAGCAATGAGTTGGTGTTAGTGAATAATAAATCATCATAATAAATGGGATGACTAGATTTCTTGCAGAGTTGCTGCATTCTGGTTTCAATATTGTTAGAGAATGTGTATATCTTGTCCCATGTGTTACTGTAGCTAATTTAAGGATGTTACACTATCTTCCACAAGAAAAAAAAAATAGAGATTTATGTAAATGTGTGAATTCTGAGGAATATATCATATATTGTGTCTTCCTTCATTAATATTTTTTCTATTTTTATAAATATAGCCTCGATATACTCCATCCTTTTCTTCTTCTTTGGAAAATTTCTTTGTCTTGTTTATTTGTCTTTTTAAAGTCATCAATTTTGCACCTAGGCCTTGTTTTTGTTCTTCTTAATCCTAGTGTCAGTAGAAATAGTCTCTGTTACACTTCTGTTATGGTGCCATTTTACAACACTTCGATTTTTTTTCTAACCCATGTCACTTGGTCTTTTTAAAGTTCCATTCTGTAATAAGATCATTGCAGTATATATTCTGCATTTGAATATAAAATGAAGGCAGAAATAATAAGATTCTATGCCACTGGTACTGGAGGCAGGGTCTGGGGAGGCCTGATGGCCTGGCCTCAACCCACCCTGTCCTCTTATCAGGTTTTTGACTCCACCACAGGAAAGAATTCAAGAGGAGAGTTACAATAGAAGGTGAGAACAGGTTTAATGCAATGAAGAAGAGATACAGATTTTACAGAGTGTGGCCTAGCTCAAGAGACTGAACAGGAAGGACCCACACCAAGTTTCATACAAAAGTAAAAAATACACATTCACAGACGAAGTGCAGCCTGGCTCTAAAGTGAACAGCAGCCTGCTAAAGGAAAGTTTTATACAAAAAGAAATAAATACACAGACTCCACAGGCAGGGTGTGGGCTGGCCCCAAGAGAGGGAGCAACAGCCCCACCTTCTACTGAGATTCAACTTTTATAGCTCTGCTATCTAATACATATTCATAGTATCTCATGAATATTTGACTAAGAGGGTGGTTCCCAGTTATGTAACATAGTCTTGCACATGCTCAGTTGATCTTCCTTTTGGGCATGTTCATTGGTCAAATTCTGTCACATGCACTGAACATATTCCAGAATATTCTGTGCTCTTTAGCACCTCTAGTGGAAGGTCATTCAAAGGCTAAATTCCACTTTACTGAGCATGCTTGGCTTCTAGGGTTATATAACTCCTTTCTACTAAGCATGCCTAGCCACTGGATTTGCATAAGTCTGCCCCTCAAGGTTTAGATTTCCCCATGTTGGTGCCAAAAATAGGTCCAACAAGCAACAGTAACTCTCCTGTAGCAGAGGGCCTAGGGAAGGGGTCTGAGACCTCAGTGAGTGGCTTGAAACACAGAGGTGTGTCTTGAAAAATGAATCCATGGACACTGAGCATCTCCTAACTTACCATCTTGTTGTTCTTACAATAGAAAAAAACAGTATCAAACATGTCTCAAATCACCCTATTCTGCTAGCTTGCTATTTAAAAAGTTGTGAATAAGAAATGAGTAGATATTTAATTATTTCAGAATGTTCCTCTATGTCTTTGATTGTCAACCTTATCAGACCCAGAAATCCTTTTAATAACAAATATACTGAACTAAGAAAATCTCTGCAATAAAAATAACAGATAGCAAAATCTACCTATACATGTAATTATATAAAATCAATGCAATAGCCCTAAATGTATAAAAGAAAAATTAAAGAAAATAAATATGTAATAAAATAATACATGTTTCAATATGCAAATACATAGATATAACTGCACAAGAAGATCCAATAAAAGAGTCGGTTTTGTGTACCGTATTTCTGACAGCTACAAGTGCAGATCAATATGGGTGAATTAATAATGAATCAAATGCCACAAATGGCATTGCCATTGCAGATATGATCTTCTGAAATCGTGAACAGCTCCTGAAAAAATTTCATAACAAATATGTATAATCCTTTCTGGATTTACAGTTTTTGCATTTCTGAAAAATTCAGTGTGTATAAAATTTATGAAACAAATACTTTATGTGTAAAATATAGTTAGGTCCAGTTTCAGGTAATTATAAAAACAGTGTTTTTGTTTTGTTTTGTTCTGTTTTGCACTTCAAAGTTTACTACTCATGCAAGAGACTCCTGGAGAGCTGTTGGTGTACGAACAGGTTTGGCATGGTTTGGGCAAGCTAGAGAGAGTGAGTTGGGCCTTTATAGCAGCAAAGAGCTTGGACTGGGGACAAGTTCCCATGCATGGAAGGTTTAAATTTCCTGTTGGTGTCAAAGGGGAAGATGCAGACGTGCAAAGCATTCTTATCAGCCTTTCCAAATGTGGTGCCAATGGGGAAAGGGAAAGGGAGGCTTTCAAAGAAGTCATGGTCAAACATCAGAAATGGAGCCAACTTTTTATTACAACACTCCAAATTTAAGACAAGCTAACCATAAGTATACTACTATTATTACTACTACTACTATTTACTATTATTTATAGCAAAAATATTACTATATAATAATGTAATATAGTATATATAATAATATTAGTAGAATACAGTAATAATTATGTAAGTAGTAATCATATTTATTAATAGTATTGCTATTTATTGTATCTAGTGTCTTCTATGTGTCAGAGAAGATGCTAAACACTTAAATATATATTATTCTTCAATCTTCATAGTCCTAACACAAAACTAATGTCATTATTTCCACATTTGAGAGAGACAAGAATCAGAACCACATGTCTGGACATAAAAAACTTTAACTCAAAATTCTTAAAGCTCAATAGTTACTAGCATTTTCATATTTTACTTCGTAAAATCTTCCTCTTTCTCACCTGAGATACATACCTACTTTAGAACTCTATATTTTAATTGCTTAGTATCTTTCTTGTATAAATGGGTTTAACTTCAATAAATATTCTCTGTGACATTAGAATGTGGCATGGGATGTTAGAAAATTCTTCGTTGTGTAGGACTGTCTCACTTAGATCATCCTTTTCTTCCAAGTGTTGATAATGTCCCCCAATCATTATGACAACAAAAAAAGTCTCCACAAATTACTGCACAACACATCCTGATATCCTCTAAAAAGCTATTCTTAAGGAAAAACTTATGCAAAAGAACCATCAACATTAAAATATTCCTCATAAATCTGTAAGAAAACATTTATGTTTTTCATGGATGTCTTTAAGGTGCTAGCATAAGATTACAATTGCGTTAATTTCTCCCCCCCCCCACGCTTTTCATATATATAGTCACCATAATTATGTGGTAGGGTGTATGCTGCACACATGAAGAAACAGAACAAGAAAAATAATACTCCCTCTCATGAAGTTCACTTAAGAACTTTTGAGGAATCGATACTTTATTATTTTTTTTTTAGCATAAAACATGCCAGTGGAATTTCAACCTTTAAAAAAAGAAATTTAGAATTTTTTCAGTTCTAGGAATACTACTTTTCTACACATCTTTTCCCATTTTCACAGGGAGCACTTTGTTTGATATGCACCTGTCCTGGGTTGCACAGTGAAATGAGAGTACTAGATAAAAAATATTCTCATATTTTCCGTCGTGATCCACGTGGTGTAATTTGTTCTGGATGCCATTATCATTGCAACTATGGGTTTTAAAATGTGTTGCAGCCAAAAAGGGATTTCTTAATACTCACAGAAAGATGATAATATAGTGGCACAGTCATGAAGAGAAGTAAGAGTTTAGAGGTATTCTTGAGGGCTATTTCAGAAGCCTGACGGGAAGAAAAATCTGGCTGCCCACAGTGAAGAAGAGAATGGATGCTGGGGAAGTGGAGGTGGCTTTAGCTCTTACTAATTGACAGAAGAAAATCTGAAAGTAAAAGAATGGTAAGAAAGTGGATGGCATGCCAAATAACAGTTTTGTTTAATTAATGTTATGTATTTACTGAAAACTACTCAATTTTATGTTAGTGTTCTCTGGATATCTTAAAAATTGCATTATCCTTAGACTGACTTGGGAAAAAATAAGAAAACATGATATATAATTGGCAATATTTTAAATTACATTTTATCTCTTTATTTCATATCTATATATTAATATTTTATCTCTGAAAAGACCAAGATTGGAAATCTAAGACTGACCATTATTTTAATATTATGGATACAATATTTTTTCCATCTTCAAAAGAGTAGTGAAAACAGCGAAAGTATTCTTTATATCAGAAGTTTTTAAGAAAAAATGTATCTAGTTTGTACAAAAATAATTTTTCAGACAGCATAATTCATCTTATCTGCTCATACCTATGCACAGAGGCAAAAATGTTAATATATTTAGACCTTTTGATTGGAGACTTAACATTTAAACTGGCATAAAACATTAATACTGTCATCCAAGCATAAAAATTCCAAATTAACAGAAACCAATATTGCTTTTCAGGCAAAGTGGGAGTTAGTGTGAGAAATAGAAGCAATTCTATAAAACATGGTTTAGAAGGATATTAGCAATCTAGATTTCAGCCTTATTCTTTACACACGGTAGGACAAAGCATTAATCCACTTATTATCTCTGCTTTGAATTATAAGCCTTCTTTCTATGAATTTAATATTAATACCTGATGATTCCAGGCTTGGAATTCAGGCCCCTTCGCTTCAAATCTGGCTCTGCCAAATAATATGGGACATGTTCCCCAAGAATGCTGTGCCCCAGTGTTCTTATTTTTATATTGCACTGCTGTTCTAGAGATGATGCACTTGGCAAATGAGAAATACTTGGTGAATGTGAACAATTTTTATTTTATTTTACCAAAGGAATTAGTTGAAAAGTCAAAAATGATTAAAGGTAATCTATAAAAATATACAAAAAAAAATACTTGTATAGGTAGAAAATTACCTGTAATATTAAGGAATTAAAATATTACAATTTAATTAATAAGCACATAAAATTAATATTTTTATTTTCCTCCAAAATTGATGGACATAGTCATTTTTCTATATTTATGCACTTTTTTCTTTTTTTAATATACCAACCTCAGCAAATTTATTCAGTAACAACTTAAACAGAAAATATTTTATGAAAATCATGCACCTTCAGACATCATGTATATTATTTGTATTCACTCCACATATTTAAAATCCACCCATTTGGTTTTTGGTTTGCAATTCTTTCTGTCTCTGTGAACTCAGAAATATTATGAATAGCGCAAATGTCTTTCTTACCAAACTATAGTTTGCAATGATGAAATCACTCCTGAGCCAGGCATCCAGTCCACAGGAAGGGAAGACACTAATGAAAATTAGCATTCCAAAAGAATCTACTGCAGCTGTCATCATAAAAAGAAACTGATTAGTGGTTTGGACGGTGCTAACTCTGTAAATTATCAAACAAAATGCGGCAGAAGCATCCATTTACGTATATGAAAATTACAATTTGAACATCACACTTAGAGCACATTAATCAACTTCATTCTTTGTTTTTATGGGTAATGAGGCTTTGCAGAAAGGTAAACAGGCAGCTAAATAAAGTTGCTTTGGCAAGAATGGACTAAAATATATTCATGCTTAAAAAAAAATGTGCTAAAAGGTGTTTAAATAAAGGAAGCATTCCCCCCCACCGTCACTCAATTCTATTTTTAGTTCCTACTTTCACTTTCCCTCTTCTGACATGAATTTTTTTTATCTTCATTTCATTTTAGTTTCTTTCAGAGTGACCTTATTTGTAATGTGAATTACAGGACTTTTAAAACTGATTTATATATCCTACAACCTTTCATTTGATATCTAACAATATAACCTTCATTAAAATATGTTGGTTCTTAAAAGCTATTCAGATCTTACATAATTTGTTGTAGGGCTGAAGCAATAACTATTCCCTATGGTGGAAATGGGGTGATTTATTTCTAATAACTTTTTCTGCCTTATATGTAATGATTTGGATAAAGAAATCTTCTCTCATGGGAAGTGCATTTCTACAAATGGAACCAACATTGAGTATGACTAACCTTGTAGCTCTGATCATCTATGGAAGAACGAATTAGGAAAACAAACAAACCAAACATCCATATAATGAAAGAATCATTGTTTTTGTAAATATTTATTGACTACTTAATATGCACTAGGTACTGAAGATGTAGCAGTAGCCAAGATTCAAATGATTGACAAATGTGGTATTTACTTGTATTGACCAATGATGCAAACCACTGGAGGACTGAGAATCCAGCAAGTACTAGGTGTCTGTGATAATGTTAGAAAATAGAGAATTATATTTTAAATATGAGGGCAATTTGTAATGTACCTATGCCTTGGCTATTTTTGTCTTCACCAACTTTCTTATAGTGGACAACAGGACAACAGTTTGGCATCTCTTTCTCATGTGTCAATTGCATACATTACATTATGAAGATTGAGAGCCCCACTTCACTGTTTTTTTTTGGTCAGAGTTTGCAAATTTGCATCAGGCTTTACAATATAGCCTCTTTTTTCTCTTACTTAAGTAAATTAAGTAAGAGTATATCAAAGTATATCAACTTTTTACTGCTGATTACATGGATTAAACATTTTCAAATATCTTCCCTCCAGTACCAATTCAGAAAAATACAGGAAAATCAACAATAAACATATTAATTTTTTATGTGAGACAATATTTTTCCAGTGTTTTCTTTTATATGAGGCAGTGTTTTTCTCCACATAAGGTGTTCCACAATACCTTAAATTAACTATATGAATGGATATAGTTAATTTAAAGTTAATTTTGGTTTAGTACAAATTCGGAGAAGTTGAAATGCATTGGGTTAAAGAAATTGAAACTATATTTGGTGAGGGGAAAGTAATCTTAATTTTTGAAGAAGTAAATTGACTACTTTATGGGTGATCAGGCAGATTATTTAAAATTGTGGGAAATAAATATCATATTCTTGATGCATGATAATTTTTAGTTTGATATGTAAAACTGGTATTACTTTTACTTAATTCGTGCATTAACTATAGCCACCAGGCTTGCAGACTTAAAGGAATAAAGAAGGCAGATTGACAATGCTTATTTTAACCTTTAAGCCCATAGTGTTTCTTATATGCAAAATTGTCATTCAGCCTCATCAACCAGTCTCTGGATAGTTAGGCAGGGAGTAGAAGAATAAATATGCATTTGGATCTTTTACATCTTTTTAACTTACATATTTCTTTGGAAAGGTATATTCATAACTTCTAAAACAAGTCTTACTCACTGGTCATTTTTAACAATATTTTTATTCAGAGAGCTGCTATCTTTAAAATTATTTGAACATACTTGTTGTCTGTCACAATGTTAATAAATCATCTACCCAGCAACCTATATATTATGGACTGTATCCTAACTCGATTTTCTAAAATTATGCCTTGTCAGTGCCAAAGTGAACAGATGCTTTGGTGATTGTTTCTGCCACGATCAACCTTATACATACATTTTCACACAGCAAAATGTCTTTTTATTATGTTATTTTCATTATGTAGTTCTACAAAAAAAACTCTCCTATTTTCCTGTATAGGTTTATTTAACATTTTTAAAAAATTTTGTGTAGTAGCATAATACATATATGCTGTTTCTTTTATGTTTTGAGTGTTAAGAGTTATTGTTGGTGCTATAATTAGAAACCAAATAAAATAGTACTCCATAGACTGAGAACACAGGAAAAGGGTTGTTAATGAGAAGTTAGGAATATGTGTACAGTGGCCTTCACTGGCTTTGTCTTTTTTCCTATAACAGCTAAGAAGTATAAGATATAAAAACTCAAAAATTAGATTTACCTCTGTATAATCAGTGGATGCTTGCATAGACCAATTATGGGCCTACACTGAAAATGTGGAGTTGTTACTCCGTATATGATATTTACCTCAGTCATAGAGAATCATTTCTGAAGTCCTTTGAATATTTTTGCCACCACTGTGCTAATCCTTATTAGGTATAACATCCCACAAAGACAATATATTTCCAGTACTTAAGATATTTCAAGTTAAACTCTTTAAAGACTTTTAAAGGACTTTTTAAACTTATAATGCAGGAAGCACTATTAATCTTTGGAATAACTTGAGTTCATTATGCTTTAAAACACTTTGTTTTACGTAGCCTTTTCCAGACATTTGCAATGCTATTCTCTTTTTTTTTTTTTAATAATTATATTTTAGTTTTTCAATGTTTGCCTACTTGCTTGTTTTGCTGGCTTGTTTGTTTCTTTATTATGCTTTAAAACACTTTGTTTTACGTAGCCTTTTCCAGACATTTGCAATGCTATTCTCTCTTTTTTTTAATAATTATATTTTAGTTTTTCAATGTTTGCCTACTTGCTTGTTTTGCTGGCTTGTTTGTTTCTTTGCTTTTGCCAAAAAGATGGTATATCAATTAATTTTGGTTAAGTTATGCTATAGTAACAAGCAAATAACAAATCTCAGTATCCTACAAATATGACTTTTCAATCCTATTTGATGTCTGTTGTGGATGGCTGCCTTTCTGTTCCGTATTGTCTTCATGTTAGGACCCAGGCTAAAGGCACATCCTCCAACTTGAACATTGTAAATCTCAAAGTCATGGTGAAACCATGTGACGGCTCTTAGAACTTCAGTTGAAAGTGGCTGTCATCACTTCTGCTCATATTTATTGGCTAAAGCAAGTCGATTGCTAAAGTCTGATGTTAATGAGTAATATAATATTTCCAAAGCAAATAGATTTTATTATTAATAATAACAATTATTATTAATTTGAACAATAATACAACTTACCATGGAGGAATTTAAAAGAAATGATAAACATAAAAATGCAAAACATAATTGCCTAAGACCTATGTGAGAGTAAAATGTGGAATATTTGTGGGATTGTTCAAGTAGTAAATGTTCCTTCTGAGGTTCTCTTCCTTGATGGAGACTGTTTCTGTGGCTTTCTAGGGTTCTCAGTAGTAGTGATATTACTGTGCTTAAGCAATCTAGACTTGTGCTTTGTTGATCTCAGTCTCTGATAATATCTGCTCTTAGAAGGAAAGAAATACAGAGCGCCACCTCTTCTTTGGATGGTTACAGTGGGTGTCTTGTTCATTTTTTTACAAGGTGTAAAACATTTGACATTTCCTTCCCTGATAGCCTAACTCATTTATTTAATGGACTGTGACTGATTCAAAACATAGTTGCTGCCAATTATTCAGAACTTACATCATTGGATGTAAGGCTTGTTCCAGTGGCACTTGTTAAAGGTCATATTATACCACTAAGCTAACTCTAATTCACAATGCTTGTCAAAAATAAAGACTTACCTCTTGGACTAGGATTCTTTTCACTGCTCAAAAGTTGAAGTCAACTAAAGCAGGTCTCCTTACATCTTCCCTGCTGAAATATGTCTCTGCAGGTGGTCTCCCTTTGAGCTACAATACATTTGCTTCAGGCAACTTCTTCATGTCTATTGATATTGGTTCCAGGTTCAAGCCTGAACTTGAGATGTGTTTGTTGTCATTGCCACTTACCTGATTTTAACTAATTAACTCAGCAGGAAAGATAACTTTTTTAAGTTTAATGTCATTGCAATGCACCTTGAGATACCACAGCATGACAAGATGACATAAAAGTTAGCGTGTGTACGCCTCCACCTCCTTTTAGAGATCGGCACCCTGGTGGTTTAGACAAATGCATTGGTTGTTCAAATGGAAACTTGATACTAAAAGTCATGGGGAGAAAAAAGACTGAATTCTAATTTGATGTTTCCAGTCTGTTAGAAACATAAAGGAATGGGGGAATCATTTATAATTCCTATGGATTCTTGCAATCAGATAAAAACTGCTGAGATGTGGAATAAATTCCTAGGAAAAGTGCTTAATAATATTGTCATTCTCATCCCATCTCATCTGTTTTTATAAAAACTATAGTATATTATTTTCAGCTAACATTCATATAAGATTAACATTTTAAAACTTCTTTCACATAAATTATTTTTAAATTTTCTGTAACTATGCTATTTTATTATTGTCTTCATGTTACAAAAATAAGTAGAATTCTACAAATTGAATAAAATTATCCAAATATATAGAAATCAGAAGAGAAAGTGTATTGAGACGTAAACTCAGATATCCTTTTAAAACATCTTGCTTATATTGGTTATTTTAACGATTAAAATTGTGTAATTTTTATAACAAGTGAATGGTCTTTAAACCAAATACTCTGTCTATAAAAATGGCACTATTTTATGTCTTGGTTGAAATATTTAATTGTGGCAGTGTAAAACAAATTAATTTCCCTGGTTAATAAGATAGATTAAAATATACACCTAAGTACTCATAATATATATGGAATATTATTACCAAATACAATTTGTTTTGCATCATGGGATACTTAGAAAAGACATACGATTTTAAATATGGGTGTATGTTTAAAATAAGATGTCCTGTATGATTAGGGTAGTGTTAGAAAAAATATATTACGAATTAATATGTAACAAACCCTTTACCTTCTATGTGTACATGTAATCAATGAGACAGGGCCAGTTTATTCACCTTTCTTTTGTTTAGAAATGGACAATTTTAAAATCATGAGTGTCTCAAGGACTAGCTGTGGACAAAATACTTGATGATGGAGCATTGTAAGCCACATCCCTTTCAAATCACAACCCTAATTCACTAAACAAAAAATGATTTGACAGGTGAGTGGCTTACAATGCCAAGTGCATTGTCATAGGCTTTTGGGTACAAGCAAATCTCTTTCCTAACAGAATGCAGAATGAGAGGTGGTAAATATTTACCTTTTAATCAAATGAAGTTATCAATAAATACACATTACAAAGATCTTTTGAGAAAAAGAAATAAACATCAAGCAAGCAAAAATATCTAGTGGAGAATAAGTGAAAAAAGTGGCTTGATAGAGAATAATGAGTGGTGGTTGCTCAGCGTGGCCTCAGATGTTCTTGTCTAGACAATGATATTTAATTTGAGCTATGAAGCTTGAGAATAGACAGCCATATAAAGAAAAAGAGGGAAGGGCAGAGAAAATAGTAGCTACAAAAATGGTAACCATGAAAGAGGTTGGCATGTGTGAGAAACTGCAAAAAAAGTGGGATTGGGTATTATAAGTAAGAGAGAGATTGGTGTAAAATGAATCTATAGAGGTAAGTAGGGAAATAGATTGTGCACAGAATTATAGATCATAGAAAGTATTGGGAGTTTGCCCCACATGTTTAAAAAAAAAATCACTGCAGTGAATTTAAGGAGAGCTTTATAAATGAATGAATGAACAAATAAATCAAATGAACAAAATAATCTAACATCCATCCTCTGCTATTGATAGAGAGTGGAATGTATCTTGCAAGGACAAAAATAGGCCAGTCAAGAATTAAAATAGAGAGATTAGTAAAGAGACTATTATAACAGTCCAGATAGGTGGAAGCTCAAATGATATGGTAGAAATTTACATATACAAGAGTGAACAGATTTTGCACTGGGTCATTATCTTTAGGCAATTCAAAGTCTGAAAAAAGAGAACAATAACCCACTTCTCTAATTCATGTAATTTAATTTGGAAATTTGAAAAGGCTTTAGGATGTAAGGGGCAATCAGATACAAGGAGGAATTAAGAAACTTTAAGGAAAACTGTAATTACAGTTTGGGGTGGAGTATAATGTATAAAGAAAATAGCAGGACATAAAAAGTAGATAATTGTACAAGAATGTGCAGATCAGTGCAAAATATTACAGCATTTTAAGAAAATAGAATTGAAGACAGATTGGCCAAATAAGAATTTTTTTAAGTTTGTGGCTTGAATTGTAAATACACAAACAGAAATTTGTTTTTATTTTTTGGTATAGAAGAATAGATCCCAGAGTACTGAAAACGCTATGGCAAGAAGAACACGGAGGTAAAATGACAGAAGCTAAGGTAGAATAGATATAAACCAACTATATGGGGCCATATCTCTAGTATTTAATTTTGCTGGAGGGTAGTTTAAGAAAAAGGATGGGAGGACGAATGTAGTTGTCAAAATGAAAATTTTAAACATGGAAAATAGGTTAGAAGCTAATATAATTAAAATATCTAGAATAACATTTTGTGTATAACTTTTCAAAAAGAAAACTCGATCACTAGATTTGGGGATATCAAGATTTAAATGTCACACCCAAACCAAAATCAATATGGATATATCTTCCTTTTGTAATTTGGACCAGCAAGAATGTCTTTTGCTTCCTAATTTGATTTCTCTAGAATTGAATATCCATGATTTTAAAGACATTACGTTTCTGCCTAGATATACATGTTAATCTGTTGCTTATAAAATTAAAGCTTCATAAATGCAATTGCAATCACTTGCCCAGTCATTTTTTGAATAGTGTGAATTATTACATGAGCCGGTCAGGATGTGCATTCAATACATATATCAGGCTGTTGGATTTTTTATTGAGAATGTTCATTTTCAAAATAGAAAAATAAGCTGGGCATAGGTTAACTACTACTGCTTTCCATATGTTTAAAAAATGTTCACCTTGAATTAAAATATATAGATATAACTTCCTTTGAAAGAGTTGCTTAAATACTATAATGTACATATTTGTATTCATGATTAATGCATTCTAAGGTCAGCAATTGATTTATTTTCTGCTTTTCAAAGTCTGAGAGCTGCCAGGATGTCATTTTGAGGGAGAAGAGAAAAATATATTGTCAGTGACTGGGCAATGTTTGTGGGAAATTTTTCCAATAAAGACATAAAACTTCTTAGGGATATTCATGCCTAATAGCCTTATAATCATTCACTCTCAGTAGGATGTGAAAAGGCCAATTCTATATAATAGTTTTCCAAGGGTTGAAATGCCAAATAAGTGATTATGCCAACAAGTATTTGATTTAATTTGATCACTCAAAAGATATGGTGAAAACAGCCCACTTGTTTCAGTCATCTTCATGACTAAATTCATTATCAGCACTTAACCAATATTTATCATTTGCTGAATGTTCATGATATGCCTAGTACAAGACAACTCTACAGCAAAGATCTACTCCAAAGATATTAAGAAACTTTAAGTGAAGACCTGATGTATGAGTAGACCTAGCTAGATAAATAGGAGCTGTGAGAGGTTTCTTAACAAATAGAGTGTAATGTATTTGAGAAATTGAGTAAGTTCAGTTTGGCTAAAGTGTAGACTGGGATGTGAGGAATATATTTCACAAAGAGAAACCACAAAAGAAACAGAAGTTATGGCATGTAGTAGTTTACTGTTGCTGAATAGCAAATTACCACAAACCTAGTGGCTTAAAACAGTACCCATTTACTATCTCACAGTTTCCATGGGTCAGTGAGTTCAGGAACAGCTTAACTGGGCCGTCTGCAGGCTAAAATCAAGGTGTCATCCAGGGTTCTGCTGTCATTTGAGGTTCTTCCAAACTTATTCTGGTTGTTGGCAGAATTCAGTTCCTTGGAGTTGTATTACTGGGGTCCCAGTTTTCTTGCTGACTATAATCGAAGGCTGCTCCCAGCTCCTACAGACCATCCTCAGCTCCTTGTCATTTGGAACTCTTGCTCACGACTTGAGAACTTACTTCTTGAAAGGAGAGCCAGAAAATCTCTCCCTAGTCTGCTGATGGAGTCTTACGTAACATAATGCAATCATAGCAGTGACTATCTCTGTCACCCTTCCCATATGATGTAACCTAATCAAGGGAGCTATTGTCCTACCATATTCTCAAAAACACTTCACACTCAAAGGGAGGGTATCATACAGAGGGGGTGGGAAAGTTGGGGGCCTTCTATCCCTTTGACTTCAATGAATACAATTGGAGTGCTACAAGACAAAGCAACAAACCTGTTAGAAGCTTGCTGGACTGTGAGATGATGGTGAGGCTCAGGCAAGGGTGATATGGTATGAAATGAAAATAAATTATATGGATATGAGAAACAGTTATTTGGTGGAATAGAAAACAAAGATCATTTATTGGCTGGAGGAAAAAATTAAGGGGAAATTAAGAACAAAAAAGTGTTCTCAGGTTGGTGGCTTGGATGTTGGAACATTGGAAGACAGGAGAGAAATAGAGGAAGGTATCATAGTACAGGCTCTTTCTTCAATAATATTTATTTTATTTTATTGAAAGTCACAAGCTAAATAAATATTAGATTATTCAGAACGATTTGGCCATATAGACTTTTTTTTTTCTCTACTGCCCTTTATTTGCATGTGTGGATTCAAGTTATTCTCTGGTGCCATTTTCTTTGAATCAATGATTAAGATTTCTTTTAGTATTTCTTTTCAGAAAGGTTTGCTAACAACAAATTTTCTCAGAACTTTATTTACTGTCTTCAACTTAATTTTGCTTCATTTTTGAAGAATAGTTTTTATGGATATATAATTCTTGGTTGACAGATTTTAACCCCTCTCCCCCCACTTTGAATATGATATCCTACTGCCTTTTGGCCTCCATAGCTTCAAATATAAAATTAGCTATTAATCATTCCAGTGTTTTGCTATACATAATGAGTCATTTTTCTCTGTATGTCTTCAAGAATTTTTTTTTGTCTTTGTCTTTCAACAATTTGACTATAATATTTGAAGATGTGTATATTTTTTAGTTTATCCTGTTTTAAATTTCTTAAACTTATTGTATGCATATGTTAATATTATCTTGTCAAATTCTGGAAGTTTCCAGTTATTATTTCTTCAAATATTTTCTCGCCCATTTTCTCTTTCCCTGTTAAGGCAAGCAGAAGACTGGGAGACTAGCCTTTTTTGAGGTTTTTTTTCTGCAAAGTCCAGGCTTTGGGATTCTCAGAGTCCACAACTCCTTTTTTTCCCCTGACTTTATAGGTCACAGTTTCCTGTTTCTTTTTTTTTTTTTTTTTCCTTTTTGTCTTTTTCCGTGTCCGGCAATGGATCGCAACCCTCAGTGTCGCCCCTGTACTGGACCGGGACCAGCAACGGGATCGCAACCCTCGGTGCTGCCCCCGCACCTCGCTCAGCCAGTGAGCGGGAACCGGTCTGCATGTGGGATCCGAACCCTCGGCGGGAGCGCCGCCACGCTCCCAAGTGGCGCACTATAGCAGTGCACCACCGGGCCGGCCCAGTTTCCTGTTTCTTTGTATTTGATAATTTTCTACTAAAAAGTGAATATTTTAGATAATATATTTTAGCAAATCTTTCTACTGATATTTTCCACAGTGGTTATAGCTGATGTTTTTTATCTGTGTGTTCGGTGCATATAGAAGATCAATATACTGGTGATTATTATATATATTTTTAAACAATCTGTAAGTTTAAGATTTGTTATATAAACCTTGAAAAAATACTCTTTAACCTATCCATATATGAACTTAACTCTTGCTGAGGTGAGGAATAGAGAATAATTAATTATTAGGTGACTAATAATAATGAGTTTCTATTTTCAACAGGCAACATCAGTAATGGTACTTTATTATAATTACAAATTAGCAACAATGATTTAAGTAATTGCTGAGAAATTTTGCAGTATATTGCTTAACATGGAAAATATAGGCAAATCTTACTTTCTAGTGTATTCCCTGGTAGAGGTTACATATACAGTGGCAATATGACCTTCCAAACACTACTACAAAATTATTTTACTCCCTTCTCAGAAGACAGAGATATAAGCTTAGGTAATCTTCTCCTTTTCTCTTTTTGTTGCCAATAAATACATCTTCTCATGTAGGGTGTACTTGCTAAGATTTCAACTATTATTTATTATTTACTACCTTGCAAGTTTTTTAACATTTTATTGGTTAATTTCAAAGAAAAAATCTTGGATTAATAGGCAAACAGATTAAATTATCCATTATTTTATTGCTCTACTTAGCCATAGTCAGGATCTAAAAAACAAACAAAAAGATGATTTTCTATTTTTGGAAAGAGAACTGTTTTTATTGAATTTTTCTGAGCAAGAGTTTGGTATCAGAACTTTTGAGCTAAACTGACTTTTTAAGTGAGTCTCTGCAATAGGATATCATCCCTAAAAAAAACAACTGTTTCATTGCTATTAGAGTTACTGGTTCCTCTCTAGGTATGATTCCCTCTGTAATTATTAAATATTAATCAAGCTTAATTCATCTGCATTTGTAAAATATTCACAACAAGTAAATTTTTTGCAAAGGGACTCACTATTCAAAACCAATTTGGGCAAGTGATAATGAGATAATAATAATCAAAATATGTATTTATTGAATTTTCTATGGATCTACACATTATGGAATTGATGGTCAGGTCAGAGGCAATGGGAGAGCACCAGAAAAATGTCATATAATAATTAGGGTTACAAAAAACAAAGCAAAACAAAAACAAAATATATTTGCCATGAAGGAAGTAGAAGGCATTTCAAGAAGCAGAATAGCAACCATAACTGTTTAGAACTTTGAGTATTGAAATTAAGAATGTGCTTGAGAAAGATAGGAAAATCATTAATTTTCTGGAATACTTATAAGTTCTTACTCATTCTCTACAATGTAAATACATGCATTTCTCTCTATTATATGCATAAAATAAATTAAGAGCTATTGCTATACCTATCTCAGAATGTCTTTATTCTACAATCTGAGAAAAGAAAACTTTACTTCAATATTGTTGGAATGCAGTTACATTGAGAGTGTGTATATTTGTTGTGCAATGTGCTTCACATGGTTCAAGGTTGCTTTTTTACACCATTATGCTTGTGATTGAAAAAGATCCTGAAATTAAGGCTGAATTTTGACATCTCACTGAAAGCGGTGCTTTACCCAGTTACTTCTATCTTCCCCAGGATGACCCAGATGACTGTCCTCTTATTCCCATAGTATACCATGCACTTCCATAAACTTCATTATATTGTATGAAAATTATAATATATATTGCTGAGACTATTGCCCCCTGAATAAACTTTGCCAAGAAGTATCTTATTTGTCTGTATCCTTAACGTTAACCTAAACCGTTGAATAACTTACCCTTTCTCACAAAGTTTAAAAGTGTGTAGAATAGTTAATTCATTCATTTACTTAAAAATATTTATCTAGTGAATATTAATGCCAGAGACTAGTTGAAAGAACAAAACTAGTTTTGTTTTTTATTATTACTATTTCTATATTATTTGTATATATGAAAATAAGCAGGTATTATTTCTTTTTCTTTTTTTAATTGAAACATATTGGTTATACATATTTGTGGGGCACAGAGCTGAATATCAATACATGTATACAATGTGTGATGATCATATCAGGGTAATTAGCATATTCATCATTATAAAACATTCATTTCTTTGTGATGAGGACATTCAATCTCTGCTCTTCTAGCCATATAACATGAAGTAAATTGTTGTTAAATATAGATGTCTAGGGGCCGGCCTGGTGGCGCACTGCTACAGTGCGCCGCTTGGGAGCGCAGTGGTGCTCCCGCTGAGGGTTCGGATCCCACATACAGACCGGTTCCCGCTCACTGGCTGAGCGAGGTGTGGACGCAACACCGAGGGTTGCGATCCCGTTGCCGGTCCCGGTCCGGTACGGGTGCGACACTGAGGGTTGCGGTCCATTGCCGGACACGAAAAAAGACAAAAAAAAAATATATATATATATATATAGATGTCTAGCTCAACTGTGCACCCATAGAACTAATTTTTCCTATCTGGCTGTTATGTGTCCATTAACTAACCTCTTGCTATCTTCCCTCCGTTTCCCCCTTTCCCGCTTCTAGTACACACAGTTCTAAGCAGGTATTATTTTAACACTGTACATATTGAAAAGTTTTTGGACATATGAATATAAAGATAAAATCAAGGTTAACATGATGTTTGTTGGGTTATTGACATTCTGATTGAGGATTCCTTATACATTAAAATAAAAAATAATATTAATTTCCATGATTTTATACTATTTTGGCCTTAACTGAAAAACAACTGTTAACAGCAAAATATAGATTTGAAAAGAGAAAACCTCTTGCATTTTTAGATAAGCTTTGGACTCAGAACACCTGAATTCTAACACCAACAGGCTCTAGGACCTTGGCCAACCTACTGAATATCTTTATTCTCAGATTTCAAGGTAACCTCTGAGGTCCCATCTGGCCACTTTGACTGGACCTTTTTGCTAGGACTGGATTTCATATAAGAATAAGATGAATACTGTACTCTTGTTCATTCTGAAGTTAATAAAACTAATCTCTGATTCAGAAATCATAAGACCCAAAGCAAAAACCTTAAAATTGCCCTTAATAGTGATAGAAATTGGGTAATTTCCCAACCTGTAATATGAGGTAATAATTCCTATCTCAAAACGTTGTTGTGTGGACTAAACCAGTTAACATAAAGAAAATTGCAAAGTGACAATTATATAAGTATTAGGCATTATTATTTGGCAGACTGTGTGCACCTCCATAATAACCTTCAACATTACAAAGCGTTTATTTTGAAGTAGCGGTTTAATGTCTTAATTTTATTTCTTTGCTTAGTCTTGCAATACTCTGTTTTGGTTTTTAATCTCTGCTACCAAGAAAGTATAGGCCTACACATATCTTAAGAATGTCTACTTCCTAATATACACAGAATTTGCCATCTTAATCTCATTAAGTTTCTTTTAAGGAGGGTGTTTTTCTTAGAGCTTAAAGTAAATAGCAGCACATAGCATTTATCTTGAGTGATTTTTTTTCCCTTAATTTAAAGCTCAGATTTAAAAATAGCTTATTACAGAATATATAATGTAAAAACACCTGATTGACAGGCAAAAACGTGTATTTTATTCAAGGAAAAAAGGTCTCTCTTCTTCTCTCTCTCTCTCTCTCTCTCTCTCTCTCTCTCTTTTTTTTTCCATTTCATTCAGTTGTTATGGTTGCCAGGAAACCAGTACTAGAATCACGATTTAAAGGAGTGCAATTTTATGTCTCATTTTTCCCCTAATGCAAAAAAAAAAAAAAAAAGAGGAATAGACTGAATATCACTCAAAATTAACAGCATTTCATTAGAACTTTGTGGTACTTCCTTTTGAATGGCCACACAGGCAGGCCCACTGCTTGCTGTCTTTAAAATTAAGGCCAGGGACTCTATAGTAAATTGGCCAGCAGGGTGGTAAGACAATTTTCTGCCCCCTTCTAAACTAGAGATTGACCCTGTCATATCCTTCAGACCCCTTCTCAGATGTTTTGAGCACTGTAGACCTGGGAGTTATACACTGTTTTATAGAATCTTTCTCTACAGCTGCAACCTATGTGTGGAGCTGTTAAAAAAAAAAGATTTTTTTAAATAGTTTCTTTTGTAACAAAGAAAAAATGATGTAAGCATTGTTAAGGTCAAGGCAGTGAAAGGTGTACATCATTTCATTTATTCTTTCCTATATACCCGACTTCTTATCAAAGAACTAGGGACACACTGCTCAGAAAACTTGAAAGTCCAAATGTATTTGTGAAGAGCTAAACATAATAACATTGTTAACAATTCTATGGAGGATGCACTATTCGGATTCATGTGAAGCACACGTGATTTGTCATTTTGTTCTATTGTGTTCAAGTACTTTTTCTTCCCATTTCAGGTGATACCAGAGATGAAATTAAATGAGGCTTTAGCTCTCCCCCCACAGAAAGAACAATTTATATTTGAGATGAACTATAGGTGATGAGACACTGGAATGGTCCAACTTTGATTTGCTAGTTAGGAAGGTGTGTTTCAAATCAAATGGGACTTGATAAAGCCATTTGACAAAAAGAGATTATCATTAAGTCCAAATGTAAACAGCTTGGGTTAAGAGTAAGGCTGAATGCGGGGCAGAAGGAAGCTGATTAGTAATTCAGATTTTATCTTGGCTGAAAAGAGACTGATAGCTGGAATCCTGACAATCTTCACCTTTTGTTGACCATCTGTACTGTGAGTTCCTCAGCAGAGGGCCAGCTCATTTGGGGACAGGAGAGCAGAAGGCCATAGCTTCTCATATGAGAGAGAAACCAAAAGCCACGCTAAACACCATCAATTAAAATGCATTAGTCCTGTAGGAGCTGCCCATTAGAGTGTGGAGTTGCACAGATGCCACTGTTGCAAGCATGACACCAGTAATTAGGTATCACAAGTAGGAGGACTTCACACACTATTTAGCAAAAACATAGCACTGTTTTTGCATAAACTTTTGCCATAACTTTAATTGCAGTGGGTTCCACCAATATTGATCAAAAGAAATATTGCCATTTTACTGTGGTCAGGTCTGTTGCTTTCTAATTACGTTTAAGACACATAACAAAATAGATGAGATTACCAAAGAGAAGGAAAAAAAAGAGTACTATGTTATTATAAGTGCGTTAGTTATGATAAATATCTATACTTAGTCAAGAAAAATTAAAGCCCAATTTATTCTTATGCATTTTCATGTTCGCTGTCATTGCTGACTGATGGCTTGTCTTTTGAGTGCATCTGTAATGCTTTAAAATAAATAAAACAGGACTTGAATCTGCATCTCAATTGCTGCAGTATATTTTCACTTGTACCATAATTTGTGTTAAAGGAATCTTTTCTGTTTTAGAAACCGTCCCTCCCTTTTTCATTCTTCATCTCTCCCTCTCAAGTTCTCTTTCTCTTTTGAATATAGTATTCTTTCACAAAATTCAGAAAAAGACAATAAAATGATTCTGATGGATACAGAATTTTTGTAACCCAGACTGGGCCACCCATAACAGGATATTGTGAACAGGTTCCCTGTGGACCAGTGTCACTTTTTTAACTGAGAAGTATCATACATACTTAAGACCCTTTCTTTCCTTCTGTCTTGATGTCTCAAAGAAAAGACAATGGAAGGGTAGAGTCCCCCTTCCCTCCAAATCCAGGTCTATATAAATACAAAATCTGACAGTCCTAAACACCAACATATCACAGCAAACCTCTCAAGGGAACGGGATATGCAGCTTGTAGATTAATAAAAAAGAGATTAAATAAATCATCTGGGCATCCCTGATGCTTCCTTCCTGCTCCCCACACATCTTCTTTGTAAGGACTTTGTGCATTACCCTCATTAGAGCAATCTGCACAAGGCCCTGTACCTCCCAGGAAGATCATCACAGTAAGAAAATGGGAATCAATGGTGAAAGCTTCAAGAGGACAATCGGGCAGTCCCCAGGACAGTGAATAGGCAAGGAAAACAGCAGCTTGTAAAGCTTGTCAAGCTCCAGTCAGATGCTGCTTTGGGACTCCTGTTGCTTGGCGCCTGCCTCCTGAAATGAGAACACTGTTCTTAGGGGATGGTCACAGCCCTGCTGTCTTCATTTAGGATGCGTAAAGCTGCCCAAGGTAGTGGTCTAGAGTGATTTAGACAGTACATTTCATATAGAAATGAGAACCAGACCACTGGGAAGACTAAAAATTGGATAAAATAAAGGACCTCAAAATCTGAGTGTATGTGCATGTACATGTGTGTGTCTAGGTCTGCATATTGGGAGCCATGGATGGTATGTGTTAATCAGTAATATAGCAGCCTTGCACTAAGCTACTTTTATACTTACTCTAGGGGAAAAAAAGTGTTTAAGAGATAAATATGACTAATCATTTTATTTTTGTTATCTATTGTATTTTTAGAAAACAACGAAAAGTTTTTTAAAAATAATACTTAAAACTATATATTTGAGTCCATCTTTACAAATAAAAGTATCAAGAAACTAAGATATTAAGCTATGTGACTTTTCTGATACATATAAAATCTTTAAAAGACTAAACGTGTTCTACTAATTAGAGGTCAAATGAAAAAGATCACAAATGATATTTCAGGCTTTCTTGTTGCAATTTATGAGAACAGAATAGAAATTAAAGTGGCAACCTAATTGCTTTGAATGCAAACATCATATTGTTTCATTGGATTGGTATTTGCATAAGATGATTAGTCCTCTCACCAGTTGAAAGAAGATATCAGTGTTAAAGAAACAATTAAAAGTATTTCTGATCCTATGAGATGCAGGCTAGTAAAACTCACTCCCTCTTGGGAGGAAAGTGCTTGTCCATATGAGGTAAATTATCTCTCCAAGGGAGCCAAATGATGATAATGATTTTTAGCGGCCGTGTAATAATTCAGCGACAAGTAAAATTTTTCCACAGCAATTGTGAGTTTAGAGTATTTATAGATTTCCCCCAAGCCTTTCACATTAGAAATATAGCAAATGGCCCAGTAATTTGTTATTTCTAAATCTAAATGCATTTACCCAACATACAGCTTGTTATCAGAGATCATAGTAATATTGGTGACATGAGTTTGCTGGCTCTGTAGGTGTGCATTACATACAGGCTTGCTGATATCACTGAAAGTTTTAAAAAGTAATGTACTAGGATATGAGCTGCTCAAGATCCCATGTGCACACACACACTGATAATTAAGTAATTATACATATGTTACACATCTATCTAATCTCTCTCAAGGGTACAGCTGAAAAGTCTATCATTGTTCTGTCAGAACTTTTGCGACTTTTCATAAAATATTCTTCCTTTGTTTTTATCATGGAGCTAACCATAGTGGATGCTGAGGTGATAATAGAAGAATACATGTTTCCAGTGTTTTCTTTCTTAGGGATATTTATCACTGGATCAATCTCATTTACAGGCCTTACAAACAAATTTACAGATTTCTATATATGGGCAACTTTGCCTCTGGGCTATGGGTACTTCAACTGGTCACAAGCAGTGACTTTTCTCTGCTGGGATATTTAGTTCTGGTGCAGTCAGTGAAAAAAGAAAACATAGCTGAATCTTCAGTAAAACTTAAGACACAGTCTTCCTTCAAAATTACACTTTGATTGAAGTGCAAAGGTTCAAAGCCAAAACAGATAAATATATAGGAGAGAAAATAGTCCACGTTCTCAGGTAATGAAAAATATATCAATTTATCACACACTGTATATTCTTCTAGTTTGACTTCCATTTTTTAGAAAAGCAGAAAGAAATTGTAGATATCTTTTAAGGCAACTCGAGAAACTATTGCCAACGCTTCTTAGGCACTGGTCCTGAATGTAAAATGGAAGAAAAAAGAGGGGATCTGGGTTTAAATAAATAGTAACCATCAAAAGCATAATTTTTATATTAAACTATAAAAATAGCATAACATCATTATGCATTATATTGGTCTTTCTTTCTAATTAATTTCTAATTACTTATTTCTGGTTCATTCCTTTCTCATTATCTATGTTTGCAGGTCCTTTGCATAGGGGTATGAAAACCAGGAAAAGTTATCTTCTTTATAAGACAGACATTTTATATTATATAGCATAAACCTCAATAAGTTCTAGCATATTAAAATAATTCTGAAACTTTTTAAAAGGTTCTCATCAGAACCTCCTGTAATCCCCTTTTGTTAGTTTCCTCCTGATTTACTATTATGCTTCCACTAACTTAGGGAACACAAACTCACCATCACCTTCATCTTATTGCTTTTCCATAGTCCAACTCCAACCTGGGTTAAATCCAAAACTGTATTCACCCTGACCTTGTACTATGCAGTTAAATGTGGCTGGAGAAAAAAAATACACAATCATGTTTACTGTTCTCACTTTAAATTTATGATCACCAATATCAAATGAGCCCTTAGTCCTCCCAGACCAAAACAACACATCCCCTTACTCCAAATAGTCTCTCACGACCCTAGAAGACGACTTCACACCTTCCTCCCTTCTGCAGTCTCCACTTTCACATCACCCTTCTTATGCTCAGTTAAAGAGTCTACTCATTTCACTGAGGACATATAAAAATCAGAAGAAAACTTCCACAGGTGTCCCCCTTGCCAGCATCTGATCATCTGCCACCATCTGTCCTCTGTCCTTTGTTTTCTCTCTAGTTTCCATAAGTGAATGAATTGTACTAGATACTATCTCTTCTCACGTACTTGAGAACATAGTTCCTTCAATCCTTTTCTCTCCTGTGTCAATATTAACCCCATCTTTTCGAGATAATTCCTATTAAACAAAACAGGATAACTTTTCTTCTGTATTAAACAATAAGCATTAATACAAAAACCTGCTTTGATATAACGATACTCCTGCCACTGTCTTACTCTGGTTACACTAAAACTTCTCAGAAAAGTTGGCCATCTCCAATTCCTCGCATCACATTCTCACATTTTTTCATAAGCCTGATTGAAGAAGAATTTCCCAAAACATCTCGATGGGTATTGACTTTTTTTAAAGGTAATCAATTATCTTCATGTACTAAATCCAGTCCTGGTCTTTTTGACCTCTCAGCAGTATTTGACAAAATTGATCATTTCTGCCTTTTGAAATGTTTCCTCAGATGGTTTCTACACTCTCCTTCTGGTTCCCCGATTCACTGGCTCTTCCTCCTAGTCCCTTTTGTGAGTTTCTCTTCAGAACCATCCTCTTAATGTTGGACTGTCCCAAGGCTCTGTTTTTGAGCTTTCTTTTTCTCTATTGGTGTCTCTCTTTGATTATTTCAATCAGTCTCATAGCTTTAATAGCATCCATATATTGATAACTCACAAAGATGTATGTCCATTCTGGACCTTGCCTGAATTTCTGAAACAGATTTGCCTAATCAAATCTCCCATTTGTATGACTAACAACATATCTGAAAATGATCATGTCCAGAACTGATGTCTGTATACACCTCCCTCCATGAAACTAGGATTATCCATCTTGGTTGTTAGCAACTCCATCTTCCACTTGCTCAGGTCAAAGCCACGAGAATTATTCTTAACATGTTTCAAACCTCCAGTGTAACCATGCTAGTCCAAGTACCACAATCTATTTTTTTGTTGTTAATCTTATTTATATTTATTTTTGTGGTGTACAGTGTGTTGTTTCATTTAGATACATGCATATGTTGCATGATGAATCACTTAGGGTAGATAGCATAGTTTTGTACCCATTAGTCCACCATTTTACCTCTCCCCCATCCCCACCCCCTCCCAGCCTATGGTAACTATTGTTCTACTCTCCACTTCCATGAGAACCACTTCTTCTCTTTCTTTCTTTTTTTTTTTTAACATTATACATATGAGTGAGACCATGCAGTATTTGTCATTCTGTGCCTGACTTACTTCGCTTAACATGATGGTTTCCAGTTCCATGCATGTTGCTGCACATGACATAATATCTTTTCATANCTTAACATGATGGTTTCCAGTTCCATGCATGTTGCTGCACATGACATAATATCTTTTCATAGCTGAGTAGTATCCCATTGTGTATATATACCACAGGTTTTCTATCCATTCATCCATCGATAGGCATTAGGTTGATTCCATCTCTTGGCTATTGTGAATAGCATTGTGCTGAACATAGGAGTGCAGGTGCCTTTTTGATATATTGATTTCATTTCCTATATACCCAGTAGTGGGATGCCTGAATCATAAGGTAGATCTAGTTTTAGTTCTCTGAGGAACCTCCAAACTGTTTTCACAGTGGCTGTGCCAACTTACATTCCCACCAACGATGTAGGAGAGTTCCTTTTTCTCCACATCCTTGCCAACATTTGTTGTTTTCATGTCCTATAGATAATAGCCATCTTAACTGGGGGGAGATATCTGATTATGAGTTTAATTTGTATTTCCCTGATGATTAGAAATTTTTAACATTTTTTCATGTGCTTGTTGGCCATTCGTATGTTTTCTTTAGAGAAATGTTTATTCAGGTTCTTTGCCCATTTTTATATTAGGTTATTTGTTTTTTGGTGTTGAGTTGTTTGAGTTCATTATATAATCTAGATATTAGCTCCTTGTCTGATGTGTAGTTTGCAAACACTTTCTTCCATTCTGTAGATTGTCTCTTCACTTTGTTGATAGTGTTCCTTGTTGTGCAGAAGCTCTTTAGTTTGAT
>NW_007729341.1:142232-146034 GCF_000696425.1 Galeopterus variegatus | reverse complement strand
TAGCTATATGCAACACTGCAATCTCTTACCTGGATTATTGCCAAGACCCCTCTCTGAGCTCTCTACTTTCCTCTCTGTCCCCTTATAATGTATTTTCAACATGGTAATTGTAATAATCCTATTAAAATTCTATTTCACTTTTCTTTTTAAGCCTCAAATGGTTCCCCAGTTCAATTGGAGTTCATGCTAAGTCTTCACCACAGCTTATAAGACCCTCCCAACTGGTTACTATTCTGATCCCTTCTCCCACTACACTTTCTGCTGCTTATTTGGCTCCTCCTTGCTCTTGTCAGACATACTTCTGCCTTAGGGACTTTCTCTTTCTGCTTTTCGACCTAGAAATTTATTCTCCTGGATATTTACAGAGATGGTTAATCACCTTCNTCTGCTTTTCGACCTAGAAATTTATTCTCCTGGATATTTACAGAGATGGTTAATCACCTTCTTTAGGTCTTTGCTCAAATATCATCTTCTTCCAGTGAGGCCTTCCCTGACAAACCTACATAAAATTTCAGCATGTCTCTCAGCTGGAAGCTCTTGTCCCAGTTCTCTTTTGTTTCTTTTCTCTCCAAATCACCTTTATAATATATAATACAATTATTTATTTTTTAATGCCAGTTTCACTTCCCATACTGTAAAGTAAGATGTATGAAAGTGGGTTAANGGAGCGCCGCCACGCTTCCCAAGCGGCGCACTGTAGCAGTGCGCCACCGGGCCGGCCCAAATCCTATTAAAATTCTATTTCACTTTTCTTTTTAAGCCTCAAATGGTTCCCCAGTTCAATTGGAGTTCAAGCTAAGTCTTCACCACAGCTTATAAGACCCTCCCATCTTGTTACTATTCTGATCCCTTCTCCCACTACACTTTCTGCTGCTTATTTGGCTCCTCCTCACTCTTGTCAGACATACTTCTGCCTTAGGGACTTTCTCTCTCTGCTTTTCGACCTAGAAATTTATTCTCCTGGATATTTACAGAGATGGTTAATCACCTTCNTATTTTTTAATGCCAGTTTCACTTCCCATACTGTAAAGTAAGATGTATGAAAGTGGGTTAATGTTTCACTTCTGTATCACTTGTTGAGGAGATGAATGTCACTTTTTCTAGAAGTATATTATTTTCTGTTGTTTATGAAGTGTAAAGAAACAAATCTCCAATAATGGACTTTTAGGCAGTGGGGAGACAAATCGGAGGGGAGTAGAACCACATTGGTGTTATACTGAAAATTACACTACTTTGTAAGTTTAGGTACAGTTCCAGGCAAAGAGGTTAAATGAGGTGTTTTAATTCTATATTCTTCAGAAGACATGAGCTGTCACATTGAAAGAAAATAATTATAATATTTTACAATTTTGACACTAAGCTCCTTGAGGTATAGGACTGAATCTTTATCAATTTAATTGCAAATTATCTAACATACTTATTTACTCAATTAATAGATTTTATGCATCCGTTTCTGAATATAGTGATGCCCAAAGATGCTGGGGATATGGCTCTGAAAGTCTACTGAGTCTATTAAAAGAGGGAACAAAGGGGACAAATATATAAAATATACTACATCTCAGCAATGCAATATGTTCTAAAGATTGTTTTAATAGTTTAATTATTTTTAATTATTTTTTAACACTTGAGTTTTAAAAATCACTTGTGCTTTTTAACCAAACACATTTTATTAGAATGTCTCAAATGACAGCTCATTCATTGACAAGTCAACTGTTTGAGCTTCTGACACATATTTTATTTAATCATCTTCTTTTTAATTAATTTTGGTTTTATTAATCTCTTGCTCTTTCAAATGAATGTCTGAAATTTTTATTAAAGTAAGCTTTCTAATTTCTATTTGACAAATGAGCTCGAGCAATTTGTAAAATTTATATACAAATGACCTTTTTTATATATCCATAGAAGTTTAATAATCCTGTAAACATTATAGCTGAGTTTAGACAATGTGAGAAAACTGGCCTTGGTTGGCTATTTTTAGCCAACACAATGACTTAATTAAATCAGTCTGTAGTCAATGCAATTGATTACTTGGCTGTAGAATATAAATGGTTGAAAATAATGAGCAGATAGGCTGGGGTCAAAATAAATACAAAACTGTGTGTGTATGTGTGGGTTTGTTGCGTAAGTGTTTGTGTACATGCATGTGTATACCCTACATAGACACAATTATATACAGACTTGCATGANAATCATGTCCTTTGCTTATCATGAACTGCTTTGTATCAAAGGCAACTAGTCAAACTGACTAGTGAGGAATTCTCTGTGGGCAATCAGAGCTTATAGCATTTATCTAGAGGCTTGCAAAAGTGGTCTGTAATTCAATAAGATCGCAGTTGGGAACAGAAGCCAGGCACTGGTGCTGACTTAAAGACAGTGCAATCAGAAAAGACAGCCACAGGCCAGAATTCTCACAGAGACGGGGAGAACTCCTTATGAGTTTAATCCTTTCTTAGAGCCTCCATCCACCATCGCTTGCTGATCCGTAGTTGGTTTTACTTTGAAATGTGGGATTCTAAGATGTGACAATCCCATCAAAGGGATGAAAATCACAGTCTGGGGTAGGTTAGTGGAAAGCACATAGTTTTAGTAATGGCATACATAAATTTGAATTGTTTTCATACTACCTATAAGTGGAAAGATATTACATAAATTATCTGGATTTTAGTATTCCCGCCTGCNTAGTAATTCATTATTTGAGGTAATGCTTTTCCCCCTATTAAAATAACAATATCCATTATGGAGGAGAAGCATGTTATTAATAAATTCAGTAAAAATATATTGTATTTCAGTATGATATCTCAATTTTGCATAGGTTATTTTATCAATAGCCTGAGCTTATAGTGACTAGTAATGGAAATCAGTATTTATAGTTTTTATAAGACACAGGCTAGAAACTCGTAGAACTGGGTCCTATCTGTAGAAAATTGATGTGGATGGGGCATGTGTAAGAGGGTGACAGTACCCAGAGGCATGTGCAAGGGGAGAACGGGTCATGGACGATGGTGGCATTTGGGGGTACACTGCAAACATCTGGGAAGGTAAGTTAAAAAGGTGAAGAAGAGGATGCCAGAAGTTACTGTAGCATATTTAAATATTTAATCTTGTTCTATCCCTGCATGACTGCTTACCATGATGCTTAATGAAAGCAATAAACATAATTATTAATATTATTTATCTTCTGATACTCTCTCTGAGAAATTGGTAGATTTGCAAATGTCTTCTAGCAGGAAAACATAACCATTAGAAAAGCTAATTAAAATCTGGAATTTTTATTTGGCCTGAAACCTTCACAGGTGTCAATCTTTCTTAATTAAGAATGCAGTGAAAAAAACATCCATATTACTCTAAGCCATTCTGTGCACTGTGAAATTGCTTTTTCTTCTCAAGAAAATGTGAAGTAATTTCTTTTTCTTAACACATATTTCAGATATTTTAAAAGAATATTTCCTCGAAGAGCCACAAAATTCACAAAAGATATTCTTGAAGTATTTTCACTTCTATAAGCAAACGAACAAGCAAAAAGGCAAATTTATATATGTGTGCATGTGTAAGTGTGTGTGTGATAAAAAAATTAAATATATATGTATTTATGTAAATATAAATTTAGTATGTATGTACATATAAGTAGAAATTGAATCTATATTAATATGTTTAATACATGCATATTATCTGTGATATAATTTTTCTCATTGAAACATTATTTTTACTCCTGCTTTTCCAAGGAGCTCAGACTACTTCATATTCATCTAATTAATCCTCGGTGTTTTTATGTAAGTAATAAAGCACTAATATTTCCAATTTT
>NW_007729341.1:138948-141475 GCF_000696425.1 Galeopterus variegatus | reverse complement strand
ATACTACCTATAAGTGGAAAGATATTACATAAATTATCTGGATTTTAGTATTCCCGCCTGCAAAACTGGGATAATATCTCCTTTGTATGATCAGTATGAGAATTTCTTATCATAATACATATGATGTACTTAATATATAGCAGGTTCTGAATAGATGTCATTTTTCTACCTGATTCCTCCAAAGAGCAGGAGGAAGTCAGTTTTTCATTGGATGTATTGTACACTAGAGGGTGGACAGCAGCAGTGATCAACTGAGGGTGAATAAAACATTAAAAAGCTGAGAGTCAGAGTATGAGACTGGGCAAGTCACTTCAGCTGTCTCAGCCACCATTCTGGGGTTGCTCTGAAAATTTCATCTACCACTAATCACGGTGAGTTTGGAATTTGCGAAGGCAAATGGGCGGGAAAGAAGAAGGAAATGATGTCTGTTAAACTTCTGCAGGGCAAGAAGCAAGGTGCTAGCTACTTTCTTCACAAAATCATTTATGTATGTAATGACCATAATACAAATATATTCAATGATGTGTGAAGTCACATGTCTGGAAAGTGTGAGGCTGAGATTATAACCTGTGATGCCAAAGCCCACAGTTTTCTAAAGGTAGCTTTTCTTAGGGGCACACAGCAGAAGAATGTTTGATTCTACCTCAATGTTTGATTTTGCATCTATAGAGGTGGGATGAATAATATAGAAAATGTATTTTAAAGATATTTTCTTGTTGATCCTGATGCCTCATTATTTCTCTAAGGCAAGAAAACAAAGATAAATAATAAGGCAAATAGGAACTCTGGGTGGTTATCTGAAAGGTCAGAAGTACTGATTTGGTTTGGTCTTGAGGTGGAGGCTGGGAGATGGTGAAGAATAGAGTGGTCCTATGATAGGCAGTATAGAATTATATAGATCAGAGTATTCAAAATGCTTAATATGCATAATCATGAGCATCAGTCAGGTATTCCTACATTGGTTAAAAGGTCATCAACCAGCAGTTTAGAAGAAACTACAAAATTCAATTTGCATTTTTATCACTGATGATTTTAATTGAACAGAATAAAAATAAAATTAAAACTGAATTTTTCTTTAAAATGTTTATACTGATAGTAAATTTATAAGGCTATACAACATTACAGTTATGATCATTTGATTTTTTATTTTAATTGTAAGTATGCAGAAATCTTAGACCAATTCCTATCTGCTTATTCAACTAAACACATTTAAGAGTCAGTCAGGTCAGTTAGGAAGATAAGTATGAATTTATCTACGGATAGCAACAAAAACTGGAGACCTGGAAGGTGACGAGTTTCATTATAATTGCAGATTTGAATTATTTGTTAATGGCTTCTGGAACACTCTGTTAAAGAGGGATTCTTAGAGAAGACCTTAGCCAAGCTGGAGTGCAGTGATGGATTAATAATGTCTATTACAGGTAGTGATGTTGGTTATTCATTTACTTTTTAAACAAAACTGGTCTAAATCTCTGTGTTTGTATAGCCTGACTTATAAATTATTTTTATGTATGTAAGTAAAATTTCCTATGTAAAACAACCAGTGATAAAACACAGATAAAGATCTCCCTCCCTTGTGTTTTCTGTGTGAGGAAACGGTAGTTTATATGACTTTTCCAATAACACAAATAATAAATGACAAAGTCAAGGAAAGATAACGTTCAGGTCTGATGAAGTATAATTAAGAGCATAACAACAAACAACGTAACAGAGAACTGATACTTCCACCATGGCTAGGAAATAATGAGATGGTAATGATGATGATGATGATGATATTGTCAGCATTTACTGAGATATTAGTATCTGCCCGCTAACATGCAAATCATTGTAGTTAATAATCACAGGAACCTTTTGATTAGTTTACAAGTATGCTTATTTTGGGGATGAGGAAATTGAGATTTTGAAAGTTTAAGTGAGTTGCCTAAAATTACATATCATACTCAAATTTGGAGCCAGAACTGGTTCCAAATTTGTTACTTATTTCCAGTTTTTCTCAGGTCAGAAAATCCAGGGTTCAAAAGTGTAAGAGACAATCTAGAGGAAATATTTTGGAGATTTAGACAGGATATGGGTTTATAGCTTGTACCTGGCATATTGTAGCTCTGGGATTATGATAAAGTTAATTTCTGAAGGTGGGTGCAGTAATGTCTATCTCAGGCTGTTGTAAAAATTACATAAAATAAAAGTGTGTAAAACACATAGTACGATACCTGGTAATTAAAGAAATGCTGAAAAAGTAATGAATGTTGTTACCATAATTATACAATAGATTAAGTATAATTTAATTGGCTTACCCTGATTAGTTTAAATTGTATTGTGTCTGGTAAAACTAGCAATAGCCACAATTTTCTTTACCCACTTTCTCTCTTTTTACTTTTACCTTTAGTGAAATTAACTAGCACATATGGATGGAAAATTTCAAATGACCTAAATGCCAGTTTTTTTTTTTTATAAAATAATAAACAACATCTGTTATCCTACTAATAGTTGTCTTATATATCCGATTGTTTCAAATCAGCCCTAACTT
>NW_007729341.1:135760-138756 GCF_000696425.1 Galeopterus variegatus | reverse complement strand
TTTTTTCTATTTCTGTGAAGATATTATCAATAATATTAACTTGCTCCCTGATGATATGGTACAGCCAGGTATTCCTGGCATACCTGTTGAAAGATTTCTTTGCTAGTACCCATAATATGCAATTCTTATGCCTATGTGTGAATAGTCCTTCCGCTGATATTTCTTTGATGTCTTTGCTATGAAATGGCACTCCGTTTCTGTCTGGTAACCAATTTAGTTGCCTAAAACACTTGCTATATATCAACAGCTAAATTACAAATTGATTCTCTACCTAAATCTGGGTAATAAATGGGTGTTTTCTGCAGCCCCTTTAATGAAAGATTTCCAATGAACAATTAGTGATGTGATTTTCAAGAAGATAAGTGACTGTAATCTAGCAGATGGAATTTACAATTTTTCTTATTTCATTTGTGATTGACTTGGCTGGAGATATTTGTTAGTAAAACTCATTATTGTTTTCAATGTTATTAATGTCTTAAATATAGAATATTTTTCTGAGAGTACCAATAAACGGTAAAGGTGAATGTTGGAACTTGTGGTAATAACAACAGTATTAAGGAAAGATGCTACAATTTACTCAATTTTGGTATTAATTGGTGTGTTTGGGTCTGTGATGTATGTGTTGTAAAATCTAGGGGGGAGAGAGCATGAGGAAGCTCACACTTGTACACACCAAGAGTAATTAGTTAATATCATTTGAATATATTGAGGAATGACTATAATGACAGAAATGTGCAGAATGACAATCTCTTCTCAGTCTCTAAAAGGTCTTTACAAATGTACAAAGGTTTATTAAATAATGGTGCAAATATATAATTACACCAAAATAGCATAAAAAGAAAACAGAAATAAAGCTTTTTGCATGTTTGTTTGGGCTAGAGCTGGGCTATTAAGTAGTAGAAATGGGGAAAGAATGAAAGTGTGTGGAAATCAGCTACCACATATAAGAGGACAGGACACCAGCAAATCACATTAATTGTGATACTATGTTATGTGACAGTGTTTTCTGAACCAAAACATTAGCAGACCCAAATTCCTCCTCTGATGATGCTAGCCTCCTAGGGATAAAGAATGAAAGTGTGTGGAAATCAGCTACCACATATAAGAGGACAGGACACCAGCAAATCATATTAATTGTGATACTATGTTATGTGACAGTGTTTTCTGAACCAAAACATTAGCAGACCCAAATTCCTCCTCTGATGATGCTAGCCTCCTAGGGATTGGAGGACCCCTAATCATCCTTCCTCACTGAGCTTTGAATTTGAATTTACTAAGAAGGTTTTCGTTTTTCTATAATCAGAATTTCTGGTTCCCTCCTCCAAAGCTAAAGCACTTTTTTCATACATATATTATTGGGTTGTTAATGTAAATGTTTTACTAGATTATAAAACAAGAAAGTTGATTGTTACAAGTTGCAGTGATTTTTCTCTCCCTTTATAGGTGAATAAACTGAGGTCCTAGACCTAGAATTCATTAAAAAATACTGAGTGAACCAGGTTTTGAGACCCAAACTAATAAAATACTGGTAATTACCTGAATTTCTCTTTTGTTCATTTCCCCCTTTATGCAAAGCTACATTTCTGATTTTTTTTTTTTCATTTTCAGAAAGGCAGAAATTGCTACCCTGGTCAGATATAACACAATTCTCACTTGCCTTATGATTTTACAAGTATTTGTTAAGTGAAAATTTCCCTCTAAGTCGTTAATGGGAAACTCCTACTAAAGAAGTGCCAATTTAGTAACACTGCTACAATCAAACAAAAGCTTTTCTCCAATTTGATACTTTTAAGCATTGGGTTGAAGTTTCATATATTACCTTCTAACTACTATTTTCTTTTATTAACTTATACTTGTATCTAAGCTTATTCTAGAAAAGATTTTAAATTGCGTTCAGACTCAGGAATGCTAAATTATAAAAATGAAAAATTAAATAAACATTTGCATTGTATCCTTTCTTAGACTATCTGAAAATAAAACAGAAAATGAGAGGGACATCCTACACTGCAAAACTTTCCTCTTTTTCTCTTTTGAATGAAAAGCTCTCAAGTCACAGAGCTGCCGGAAAGAGGTGGATTACTCTGAGGAGAAAAAACAGTAGTCTTTTTTTCTGAATATGTCAGAAACCTGAGAAAGTCTCCCAGACTCATGGGAATGATGATTTCTAAAGATAATATAAACATGACAATCCTGGAAAAAGTAGAACTTATAATACGATTTACTAACATTGGAGAATGGGCTTGAGATGAGAAATATTGTAAATAAGTTGATAACCTTATTTTTTATAGCTATGAATTGAAATATATTTTTCAAAGCTGAAAAGTCAAATAATGAAGATACATTAACATGTAAACATGTGACATTGTTCATGTTAGGTAGCAAATTCTACCTAAAGAAATAGAAGATTAAGTATATGGTCTTCCCTAGCTGTACTAGACTTCAAGGCCCAATAATTTAAAGCTCCAGCAGGGCAGACTGAGTCTACCTTGTTTGGAATTCTATCCTCAGGGGTTAGCCTTGTCGCTAATTTACATCTAGTTCTCAATAAATATTTGTTAATAAGGTAATCAACTACTTCCTTCACCCACTTTCCCTCTTTGCTCTTGTCCCTTCCCCACCCCCGCTTCGCCCCCCCAGCTAGCTACTGCCAGGAACCCATTTTAAAATCAGCCCAATCTCCTGTCTCCTTGATACCTTCTCTCTGACTGGTATTGCTGAAGATCATTTGAAATCATTCTAAAAAGTGCGAACTGGGGTCAACATCAACCCCTGTTCTCTAATCTCAACTGGAAAGCCTTTGCAATATCCCCAGTGAGCTTTGTTCCTATAGAGGCTGTTTCAATATTTGCCATTCCCCCCACTAGTTCTTTAGATAAGCAACAGCCCTCACCATCAAGAGATGACTTCTCCACTTTCTTCATAGAGAAAAATAGACATCAGTGTATGAGAACTCTCTAACACCTCAACCATCACCATAAATGCTTTTTCGCTTCCAT
>NW_007729341.1:100870-135640 GCF_000696425.1 Galeopterus variegatus | reverse complement strand
CATCAGTGTATGAGAACTCTCTAACACCTCAACCATCACCATAAATGCTTTTTCGCTTCCATCCCATTTAAATCCCTTCTCTCCTGTTATGATTCCAAAGCAAGACAAAAGAAGAAAAACGAAAAAGCGTCAACTAAGCAACTCTTTACTATGTCATTTCCTGCCCATCTGGCTAACAATTTTTTCACATATAAGCTTTGGAAAGAAATTGCTAAATGTATTTGCTACATTTACTTCTAATTTATTTCATGGTTCATTGAGAGTACTCTTCTTAGCCCTTCACCAAAATTCTAGTCAAGGAGACATTTCAGACTTTCTCTTAACCTTTTTGCTGTCTCTGACATGCATCATAGAGTTGTTTCTTTCTTTTTTTTTATTAAGAATATTCGTGAGATACAAAGCTAATTGTCACCCCTCCTGCCCATGATGTGAGGGCCAGATTCATACTGGGGGCATACCCCTTACCAGAAATTACTTTTGTATCCCCCATCCCCCTGCAATTATCCCCCAACATCCCTCCCCCTCCCCCTCTCTCGCTTACTCCACTGTGTAGCCCTAGGAATGTCCCATCCCTCTGTAAGTCCATGGCACCACTGTGATCTTTCCTTCCCTCCTTTCTCTCTTAGCTCCCACATATAAGTGAGCACATGTGGTATCTATCCCTCTGTGCTTTGCTTATTTTATTCAGCATAAGTTTCTCTAGGTTCATCCATGTTGCTGCAAATGGTAGTATTTCATTCTTTTTCATGGCAGAGTAGTATTCCATGGTGTATATATATGCCACAGTTTCCTTATCCAGTCATCCATCAATGGACATCTAGGTTGGTTCCATATCTTGGCTATTGTAAACAGAGCTGCCATGAACATGGGAGTGCAGGTATCTCTTTGACATGATGATTTCCATCCCTCTGGATATATACCCAGAAGAGGGATTGCTGTTTCTTTTATTGTTGTTCTTTTTATTTTTTGTTTGTTTTGTGTTTCTTATTTTATTATTACACATGTAAACATTTTTTGTGGCCCGTTACCAATTTCTTTCTAACCCCTCCATCCCCCTCCCCCTTTCCCACCTTTGGTGGCTTCAGTTCTGTTCTTTCTTTTTGCAAGTTCAAGGAATTATTGTGATTGTTGTATCTTTTTTTTTTTGTCTTGAGACACTGTTCATCTTTGATTTTGGTGACTAAATACACTATTGCTTTTCTGGGATTCTATGTTAGTCTTCTATGTGCATTGTTCCCCTTACATTTGTACTTGGCCTTCTCTTATCACTAGACATACTTAGGGTAAGCATTCTTATTCATAGTCATGTCTTCATCTAATATCTGTAAATTGATGACCTCCAAGATCAATTTGAGCTGCAGGTAAGCATCCTTTGCCCCCTCAAAGATTCATTCAGATATTTTACAGGCACCTTAGCCCCAAGTGTTCAAAAACAACCTCATCTCCCCACTCTAAACCTGTTTCTTTTGTTTCTCGCTACATTCAGTTGATAAAAGGACTCAATCCAGAAACCAGGGACTGTCTGAGTCTTCCTAGTTCCTTATTTCCCTTATCCAGCCAACAAATCACGTTGATTCTATCTTCACACTATCACTTGAATTATGACTCTGTCTAGTTTGAACATCCTCACTGTTGATACCTTAGTTTAGCCCCTCACCCTCTCGTTTGGATTCATGTAACAGTCTCCTGGCTGGATTCCTTCCTTCTAGTTTTACTTTCCTTTAATCCATTATTTACATTGCTGCCAGAGTGAGCTTTCTAAAATGCAAATCTAATCATGTCTTTTCCCTGCTTCAGAATCTTATAATCATTCCCATAGCTTTCATGATAGAGTCCAAACCCCTTAGCATGCCATGCGAGGTATTTTATGACCTGGCATCTGCTTACTTCTCCAGATGCACTTCTTTTTATTCACCAATTTTCTGATATTGATCAAAAGTCTATTCACAAAAAGGATCTCTCTGCTCTAGCCTTTGCAAGTATGTGACCTGACGTATCCCAGCCTCCCCCCCCCATTTCTGAGGTAACTTTCATTCATTTTTCAAAACACAATCTGGGAGATACCTCATCCAGGAAGGCAAGGTATCTTGATTTTAGTCCAGTATAGAATACTCCCCCTCTGTGTTTTAATCACACAATGCCTAGCACAACACTATTTTACATATTTCTGAAATGTACAGTATGTATTTTGCTTACTTGGGAGGGTATGTATTACAGGTTATTTTTCTGGGTTATGTTCAATAAATGTTTAATTAACAAATGAAAGAATGGGGAACTGAGAATAGGCGTGGTAGCTCTATTTTCAGGATCTTAGGGAGTTTTAGGAGGCATTTCGAGCGCCAGCTCTATAAGTTACTAAGTGTGAGACCTTACATAGTCACAGAATTTCCTGAAGTTCCAGTGATTTCATAGAGATAAGACATAGTTTCTAACACATAGTGAAAAATAAAATGAGGTAATTCAGAGAAAGCACTTACCACAGTGCTTAAAAAAAATTCTAGCTCCTATTATTCTCACTGTCAAGTAGCCACATGGACAGGTATTTTTGATCCTGCTCCAAAGAGAAGTAAGATTAATGGTTGGTACAAAGAGATATATTTTTTCCTGATATAAGAAAAAAAACTTTATAAAAATTTTAAATGCCCTATGATCAAATAACTATCTTGTGAAGTAGTACAAATGTATAGTAAGGGAGAGACACAGCTTAGCATCACAGTGTGTATTAGTCCGTTTTTGTAGCTTATAACAGAATACTTGGAACTGGGTAATTTATAAGAAAACAAAATGTATTGCTTACAGTTTCTGAGGCTGGGAAGTCCAAAGTCCTTCTGGTTGTGGCAAGAGCGACCCAGGGGTCTCACACTGCAAGATTGTGGAAGCAGCGAGAGCAGAGGGAGACTCTCCTCTTCTTTTAAAGCCCTCAGAACCACACCCCTGACCACCATTTTTAATCCATTCACTACTGCATGGTCCTACAACCCAATCACCTCTTCAAGGCTCCACCTTTCAATTACCATAATAGGATTTTCCAACCTCTTAACAGTCACACTGGGGCTGTTTCTAATACATATAACTTGGGAGACACAAATCAAGCTGGGGGAGGCAGGTGGGAGGACATAATTCAATCCACTACACGGTGTACTCAAAATAAGACAAAAATTTCAATTTACAGGGAGTTTAATGTGATTTAAAATGTGGACAATCTGAAAGTAATCTGAATTATGACATATAAGAAATGTAATATCTAGAAAAAAGCAATAGTATTTCAATTTATACCATGGTTGTCAAACTGTAACTAGAATTTGCAGTCAACTTGAAATATTGTTTACATGAGGGTAAAAGTTATAAAAACCAGTGAAATAAAAAATGGTAAAAGGGAACTGGGAAAGTTTAGTCTGGACAGAGAAAGACTACAACTGGATATGACAGCTGCTTCTGAACATTTTAATGCAGTGTGTGTGTTTCAAATCTCTGTAATTTTGTGTTGCCTCAGCATCCATTTTGAATATAGTCATGTGTCACAGAATGACAGGGATACTTTCTGAGAAATGCATCCTTATGCAATTTTGTCACTGTATGGAAATGTATTATGAAAAGGGACAGCAATGAATTCTATTATCTACACTGACCACTAGTTGCATGAGTGTAGGACCTCTAATTATGTTACTAAGTCTTTCTGTGCCTCACTTTCTTCATCTGTTAAAGAGAGGTTAGAATAACACCACCTCACAAAGTCATGGAAATTAAATTACAGGTAGGGATTATGCCTGGCACTCAGTAAGCACTCAGCAAGTGTTAGCTAACTGTTATTAACTATTATTTTGCTATGGGGGTGGGTGGAAATCATTTAAAAATGCAACAATTCTAAAGTAGACAGCAAGCCTTTTAACTGGGGGTCACACGTAATGTGTCGAATGCTTGGCTTTCTATTTCAAAGGTCTGAACTACCTTTGGGAGAGTCACCCCATGGATAAGCTAGGCCCTCCTCCTCAGCATATCTTGCAGTAGTTTTCTTTACACCAGCACCACCACTAACTTGAGTAATGCATTGTGCTATGACATTATGAGGACTATAATATTACTAAGCCATTGAAATTTTTCAGCTCCACCATAATGAGACCACCTTCATCTGTGTGGTCCATCATTGACCTTAGAAGGCTTAATTAGGTGGTCTGTAAGTCACTTCCCAACATTAAGGTCCAGTGAATTGTTTCATAATTACATTTAGCCATGAGTTAAAAAACAAAAAAAAACTATTTACAAAAATGCAAGAATAACTATCAAAGAGCATGCATGTGCACAGGTTTAAATTAAGACCCAATTTTTTCTCTGGTGACCTGAATATTTTTAGTTTGTAGATATCATAATTATTACTATAGCCTTTTCTTTATACAGAATGGCTTCTGAGTAAGGCAATCACCTTAATAAGTTATTTCACAAATGATAAATTAAATCTACTAAAATTTTTGCATTAAGTCAAAAGTGGGAGGTAGCTAAACCTGCTTGCTTTCCTACTTGCAGCTACTTTATCTATTTTCTCTCTTATCAAGAGAGTGGCTAATATTGCAAGACAGGTTCATGACAGTTGTTGATTCAACCTCCTCGAGCCACGCTACAATTCTGTAATAATCCCAAGAGGAAGAACATAAATAGGAGACCTTTGTTCCCAACCCTCCAATCACCAGTCCTCTAACACACTCCTCCCCCATGCCTCATGACACTGGCATTTCTAAATAAAGAGCTTCATGCTATCAAACAGGAACATACATATGGTTTCCTTAGCTCTAGTGTACTCTAGGCTAAAATCTGTATTGTTGGTAAGAACAGAAAGAGGCAGCTCATGGAAATGAGTTGGAGGAGAACTATTCAGTTAGAGTAATGGAAGATATTCCCTGGGACTAGGGTAGTTTTGTAACATTAAAACCATAAAGATCATTAAGCAGAGCCTTGAAGATAGGCACAAAAAGTGCCTCAAGTCTTCACTGTGGGCCCCTACCCTAAAGCCAAGTAGTTATGGGTGATTTTCTTTAATATCTGAAGGGTATCAGACCTATGAAATTAGCTCCAATATTAGATTAGAAGTAGACAACATGAAATTTGATAATAATTCTCTTTTGTGACACCATTCTCCCCATCAAAGGCAAAATAAGTATATGTGTGTGTTTAAATATTGTATACATTCTTATCTTAAGTCAGAAAATCTGTTACAATTTGATAAAATGAAGACATCTCCTTAACAAGAGAAAAATGTTAAAGTTAGTAAATTCATGTATTAGTCCGTTTCTATTGCTTATAAAAAAATACCTGAAACTGGTGATTTATACGAAAAAAAAATTACATGTGTTGCTTACAATTTCTGAGGCTGGGAAGTCCAAAGTCCATCTGGTGGTGGTGACAATGATCCAGTGGTCTCCCATTGCAAGATGGTGGAAGCAGAGAGAGCAGAGAGAGAGACAGACAGATTCTCCTCTTTTTTTAAAAGCCCTCAGAACCACACCCCTGACCACCATTTTTAATCCATTCACTAAGGCATGGTCCTACAATTGAATCACCTCTTCAAGTCTGCACCTTTCAATTACCATAATAGGACTTCCCACCCACTTAACAGTCAAGAGGGGCTAAGTTCCTAATACATGAAACTTGGGGGACACAATTCAAGCTCGAATGGGTTTTTGTGGGGGACATAATTCAATCCACTGCAATCCGATTTCTTTTTGACTAGGATTCTTTGGAGTGTGTGGGGGGGTTTTGCGTATGTGTATGTGTTTATGTGTGTGTGTATCTATGTCTGTGTGTTCTTTACATACTTTTGAAAATGACAATGGTGCCTGTTAACTTCAAGAGTTTCATTTGTAAACTATTACAACTAGGTAATTTCTTCCAGATTTCTATCATGAGGTGTCAAGTGGGTTAGGGAAAGTTCTGACTAATATATTTAATTTATTGCACAAGCAATTTCTTATGTCAGATAACAAAAGAAACTTTCTTAAAGGTAAATATCCCATATAAGAGAAGCTACACGGTATGCATTTTACAATTTAACTCGACATACTACTCTGTCCCGTATGTGCTTTATTACTCTCTCAAGGAATTCAATCCCAGACATGAATTCTCTGCAAAAGGCTAACCAGTAAGGAAAATAAAACTGACAAACAAAGGCACTGAAGCATTAAACAATCAGGAGAGTTTAGAATCTTCTTTCTTATAGTGCAATTTGTAAATGACTACAGATTTTTCCATATCTAGCTTCTCATGGGGTTTGGGTGTTCCTTACACAATAACTGTTACAAAATTCTATTTATAGTTTTCTTTTATACATCCAAGATGCCCTTGATTAATGCAAAAAAAAAAAAATGCCCTTTAATAGATTTATGTCGTAGCTACTGTTGTGGAGGAGAATATTATCTGAAATAGAATTAGACTGTAATCTGTGTAGGTTACATATTTTATAGATGATTTGGTGCATAAAACATGTAATTCATATTTTATAATTTACTGCTTAACAATAAAATTTATTTTACTTATAAAAAGGAGACATATTTAAATCCTTTTTCCCTCTGATCCATTTACTCATTTGGCCACTTGCAAGGAGAATCGGAAGGTAAATTGCCACAGCACTTCTCTATTATGACCTGAAGTGGCATAAGCAATTGACCCTCTTGAATGTAAGAGTCACAGCAGCACACTTTGTGAATTCTTTCTCCTTTGTATTATTGGTTCAGCATTTCTCTGCAAAGTTCAATGAGGTTCATTAGCTTATCTGAAGAGAATGGGACTGGTACTTTTGAAACCGCTTCTCTCTGTGACTTTTCTAATTAAATCCCCTTCCATCAGATGAAGAGTTGCCCTTTTTACTTGACAAACATTTGTTCTAATTTGGCCTTGCTTGATTTTTCAATGCTTTTACGTCCCTCTCCCCCCTCTATACCCACTAGCATCTGTTAGTCAGGAGATCACTCTGGCTGACATTTACTCTGAATGTGCTTCCTTATTAAAATATTTCAATGTTAGACAAGCTTATCAGTTGAAAAATACAATATAGTTCTGGAGCACTAGTAGAGCTCATCTTAAAGGAATGTTTTGTTGTACTGATGCATCTTTCTTAGTTTTCACGATATAAAAATGAAGATATTGAATCATAGATATAGAATCTAATGGAAGTGAAGAGATATATATTTTATAGTATAAAATCAGAACTCCCTCTTAATTTTGTTTTAAGTGAAGGTACTGCATGTTACCTAGGTAGACACAGTGAGTCAACTATTGATTAAAGGAAAAATAATAAAGCACCAGGACTGGCCATATTTGAAAATAAAAGTAATTGGTCAGTGATAGCATCTGACTTCAGACACAATGCAAATATGGGAGGAGTTGACAACTCAAAAACACTTAAATTCCAGGAATTTCTCAGAGGCCTTGAAAACACTTGTAAAAGCTTCTAGATAGCTGGCTGATTGGTGACTAATACTCCAGGAAGACTCTTCCTCATAGACAAAATGATGATGTGTAACGTTACATGCTCACATAGGAGCAAGTGAATGGTCGGGGCTTTGAGTGTTCACCCTGGACTTCAGAGAGGCATGCTCTGTCAGTGACAAGCTTTGCTACATTCAGTTTATTCTCCTATTTTCTTTAACACTATCCAGTGCTATTAACTTGCCAGCCATGTAGTCTGTAAGTAATAGGTTGCAATAGCAGCTGAAATTGACAAGTGCTTAGCCCAGAGCATGGATTGAATGTAATTCATAGGGTTCCCGAGTTAATTTCCAATACCTATTTCATCAAGGCAGACTGATAGATGGCTGCCAGCATCTTTTGGCTTTATCTGTAAATCCCTGTGTCTTTTACTGCCGTCATTTCGTTTTTTATACATTCCATCCCTTGCATTTGCTCCTCCCCATTTCCATAACTTCAAATGGAGCTTCTCTCTAGGCACATCAGTCATTTAGGTGAGAGGCCCTTGCAGCTAAATGCAAGACCTTCAAATGTTATTGAAGTGCATTTTTCCATGTGGCCCTGTTTAAAGTGATGTTTCTTTAGGGACTGCAGGGTGAAATATGAAGTTATCTGGGAGAGTAAATCTAAGATGTTGGACAGATGGTGAAGCGTCAGTGCAACCCAGAAACGCATTTCATTTTTATACAGGGGACGCTCTCAATCAATTTTGGCTTGAGAAAACAGTTGCTTGTATTGCATCAGTGGCTTTTCTTTATCTTTAACAAATCAATAGTGAAGCTTACAATTCTCTAATAGATTTTAAATAAATTCATGAATAAACTAAACCCAGAACAAACGTAAAATTTAAAAAGTGAAAATTTCTTAAAGATTAAGAGTTTATTGAATACAGAACAAAGGTTGCCACTGCTAGATCAAATGAATGACTGTTGGTAGCACATAAAATTCATTTACTCTATAGGACCTGAGAAGTTTCATTTCTCACCATAAGAGTGTTTGGGAACAACAATCTCTGTTAAAGTTCTCATTTAGACTTTGCAAAATGGATTTTTTTCATTGAAGGTCTAAAGCTTCCATTTATGCTACATACATTTAACAGCCTTCTAAATCATCCGTTGCAATTCTCTTCTGTTTTCTTAAGTCCTACTCCAGCTTCTACCACCCTCAAATAACTCTGCTTTCATCTAGCATTTGGAAAAGAATAGTTGGACTACTGGACATTTTATCTATTATGAAACTGCTATTTGAAATTCTTCATACAATAATCCAACAATATTTTGGTTTGTATTATTCATCCATGGGCAATATTCTACAGTGTCTTCTACAGTTACAATTTACCACTTAGTATGTGCTAAATAGCTTATGTTTAAAACGATTTCTTCAGTCAATGTAAAAAGTGTAATCAAACTTGGAAAAAACATACCAAAGAAACGCACACTAAATCATTTGGATTAATAAAAGGTGGACTTATTTCTTCAAAAGTAGGAACTTTCCAGAAGCATATGAAGATTTTCCCAAATTGCTGTTTTTGTATTTCAAATTTGACAGGCTCTTTACAACTGATTGCTTGGCAATACTGAATTCCAAGGTAAAAATGGTTTGGATAATACTATTGAATACTAAAGAGAGTACAGCTTAATGGTATAGGCTTTAGAGTAGGGGTTGGCAAATTTTTTTCCCTGCAAATGGCTAGCTAATAAGTATTTCTGTCTTTGTGGGCCATATGGTTTCTGTTGCAATGACCCATGCCACAGACAATACACAAACAAGAGGGCATGGCTGTGTCTCAATAAAATATTATTTACTCCAAAAACTGGTGGAGAAATAGATTTGCTTCTTTCTTTGAATCTTTTCCCTTTGAATCTTAACCCCCTCACTGACTAATTGTGTAACTTAAGGGCAAGCTACTTAACACTTCTGTTTATCTGCCTCTTCTTCTGTGATATGAGGATAAGAATAACACCCAGTGCACAGGACTTATAAATGAGACAGTATCCTTATGTTTGTAACATATTGTTAGCATTTAATAAATGGAAAGTATTGATGCTAGATGATAGCAGTGTTAACCTATTTCGGGGATGTTAAAGGGTACACAGGTGAGGAGGAATGAGTCAGAATAGCACGTGCAGAGGGAACCATTTAGATTTGCTAAGCACAGTCCTGGGAGGCAAGGGAAAAAAATCTTCATAAAATTCAACATTCCCTATTTAATGATTTTAGAATTCTTTCCTGAGATGACAGTAGGGCTCAGAATCGATGTAGAAAAAATACAGTAAAATTTTACACATTCAGAATAATTGAGGTGGAACCCCTTCTGGATCACTGAAAAGTTTGAATTATAGATGCTTTTGACAGAAAGCAGTTTTGTTGTTTTCAAGTACATACAGTAATTGGCAAAACATCCAAGAAAGTATTGCCAAATAGACTTCCTGCTGGCATGTTTAAGTGAAAAGCTGAGACTCATTTAAAATTAGCATATTATTATGTGTGTATGAATATGGCCCAAATAAAGTTCTTGAAAACAGTTTATTTTCTTATGTAGGTTAGATATTCTTCTTAATATATTATGTGACAAAACAAACAAAACTAGGCAGTTTTCAATCATTGTGCTTCCTCAGTGGGATTCTTTTTTCTGCTTTTGCACTTTACCTTTCTGTGACTTGAAGTAATTGTTAGAAACCATGTCTTTGGAGTCCCAGCATTTCTGTGACCTTTCTTGCCTCATTGGTACCTTGAATTTCCCCACATAGTTGAAAATAGACTGGCATACCCAGTCTACTTTTAGACTTCATTTTCATACCTCATTTAAATGAAGAACTAATTTCTTCTATAGTGGGTGACAGTTCATAATAAAAATGACATGCATGTCGAGTATTATGTTAAGAATTTAGCTGAGTGTATGTTTTAAACATACCATTCTTGCCCCTCACCTTTCATTTTCTAATTCCTTTCCATGGGCGTTCTATTTTTGGATAAGTAGTCTAGCTAAAAATTCCCTCTCTCTTGGCCCTGATTAAATGCTGGATTCTTTCTTTTAAGCCCCTTAAAAGCTTTAAATAAATGGAGGCCTCCATTCATTCAACATTTATTTATTTAGTCAAAATTTTGCTGAGTTACTATTTTGCCTGGTATTATCCTAGGCACTGAGAATACAAGGATGAATATGCCATTTAATTCTCAGTGGGGGTTTTCCTTGGAGACTTGGGCCGTATCATTCTCAGCTTTCAGGACTCTTATAGCTCCTTTAACTTGAAGCTTGGGTCAGAGATAGATCTGAGCAGTGTGAGCAGTCTATTAATAGCACTGGCCATTGTTGTTCCTAATTTGCTCCCTGTATTCCCCTAGAACTCGATGCTAGGTTCACCAGTTCTTGTGTGAGGCTGAAACTTCCCTTCTAGTAGCCACTTAATCATGGCAAATAGGCCAGTTTCTTTTGGGCTTTTATACCATAAATCTGTGACCATTAGTTGTCTTTTTTATTGGGCTTCCTTCTCAATTACTCATCTTGAGTTTTTAGCCATTTTCCTCTCTTTTTGTGTTTGTAATTAAAAATATTCCTGTTGTGATTTTTTTTATCTCACTGTAGACCATATTATCTTGGATTTAATTCTGTATCTCTCTTTCATGTGGCAGCATTTTGCTTTACATCTGTCCCCTGGTATAAGCAGGTTTTCTGACCCAACTTTGAGATGCTAACTCTGAAGTCAGAGTTATGAGTTGCTTGGTCTTCTGCATAAGGAGGCTCATAACTCAAATACACATTCATAATTCAATACAGCCATCAGTTGAGAAGTTGCCGCCCAGAGAGGTGTTTTAGAGAAAAGCTTGTTCAGTTAGGATTTTAGGTTTCGATTAATATAAATGACAACTCAAATGGGCTTAACCAAGAAAGGTGATATTGTCAATGGGCATGAGCCCATGTGATCTAGTGGCATCAGATACAAATGCATTAACTGGTCAAATATTGCCTTCAGTACTCAGTTTCTCTACCCCTCTGCTAGGCTTGTCTTTCCTCCCTGTGTTGGTTGCCTTCTTATGCTACACATGATGATAAAATGGATGCTGTGGTTCCCATTTTATTCTCTCTTGGCTCAAGTTTAGAGGAAGAGAACAAACACCTCTCCAAGATACTCCAACAAAAGCCCTGGGATTAAGGATAACTTCACATGACTATTTTTAGACTAATCTCTGTAACCAGAGAAAAGGAAAACACGTGACCTTAGGTCAAAACGAATGACCTAAGCCTAGGCTGGCTTCCATCCAAGCACAGAAACTGAGAACTGGAGACAGGTGTTGCCAAACTGAGACTGTAGGCTTTTAAGAGAAATAGGGTGAATGGGTGCTGGCCATTAACTTCCAAATAGTAAATACCCATTAGAAGAAAACTGGCTTTAACAACAGAAGCTATTTCATATCCTAGTTACCAAACATAATAACTGAGTAACTTTGGCAAATCACTTAACCTCTCTGAACCTTAACTTTTTCTAATTTGAAATATGAATCAAGATATTTGCATAATTATATTGTTTTAGGTAATATCAATAGCATACATGAAAATACTACGTACTGATAAACATAAAAATTTGTTATTATTATTAGTAGTAGTAGTGGTGGTAGTGCCAATATGCCTGAAGTAATTATTTCTTAGAAATGGAGAAAAGACCCAAGTAGCAATGTTTCACTGAAAGTGCACGTAAGAGGCAGGGCATTACTGAAAACTCAGCACTTAAACAATAGTGGAGGTTTGGATCAAAATGAAGATAGTTTGAAGGACATTGACACTCTATGCTGGGAAAATATAGGAAAACCGTCAGAGCCCCTCAGATGTTCAGAATCTTGCCAGCATTTGATGTAAATATGCACGTGCGCACAGGTATTCCTTGGTTATTGTCTAATGTAATTGCGCATGTGCACCCAGGTGCCCTGGGTTATGACTTAAGTATAAAGGATGAGTGACTCTGATCCATGGTGCCCCCTGCCCCCCAGGGTGCCCCGGGGGGAGGGGTGGGGCACGGGGAGGCCGCTACTGCTGCTGGAGGCTGTTGTTGCCAGGGTCCCTGAGATGCCCCGAGAGGCCACCACCACTGCTGCTTCTGCTGCTACTGCTGGTGTAAGCTGCTGCTGCTGAGGGCTGAGGACTGAGCTCCTGTCATCTGCCAATGGCCCCCGGATCCTTCCCAATTATCTAGTGTAGACCTGCATGTGAGGGGTCTGGTGACCCAGGTTGGCATGTGAGGGGTCTGGTGACCAAACCTGGCATGTGAGGGGTCTGGTGACCAAACCTGGCATGTGAGGGGTCTGGTGACCCAGTCTGTACAATGGGTTTAAAGGGTCTGAGCCCTAGCCCTGACAATACAAATGGAAAACTTGGTATAATTAAAATAATGAAACGTTTTGGCTTTCTTTATGAATTGCTGTAACCCAACAATTGGTGTAGTCACATAGCCTTACACTCTGGTATGGAGCAAGGTGAGTAAAATCAGAATAAAATTTATAAGAAAAGACAAGACAAGGTCATCTGTAAAAAAAATATGGTAATTACTTATTTTTAAGGAAACATAAGCATAAAATTGTGAAAGCATTATACTAGGAAGACTTCCTAAATGACCTTTTAAGACATAATTTAAGTGTTTGCTCCTCTCTACAGCCTTCTGTTTTATCTGTAGATAGGATGTCTTATTATTTCCTCTATGTTTTCATACCTATCTATCTATCTGCCTACATAACTTTCTACCATCTACACATCTTAGTCTGCTTCGATTGCCATTAAAGAAATACTACAGACGAGGTGGCTTAAGCAACAGAAATTTATTATCTCTTAGTTCTGGAGGCTGGAAGTTCGAGATCAAGGTGCTGTCAGGGTTGGATTCCTGGTGAGGCCTGTTTTCTTGGTTTGCAAACAGCCACTATTTGGTCGTGTCCTCAAATGGTCTTTTTTCTGTGTATGTGCATCCCTGGTGTCTCCTCCTTTTCTTATAAGGACATCGGTCTGATTGTATTAGAGCTTTACCCTTGAGACTTCATTTAACTTTAAAGACTGTTTCCAAATGAAGTTATGCTGCAGGTTAGGAGTTCAACATACTAGTTTTTGGGGGGATGACACAGCTCAGTCCATAATACTATTATCTATTTCTTTTGCCATTACAGTACTTAAAATTACATTGTATTAGCTCAGCTGGTTAGAGCATGCTGTTATAACACCAAGGTCAAGGGTTCCAAGGTTCAGATCCCAGTATAGTAAAGCTGCCAAAAAAAAATATTACATTGTAATTGATGACATGTTTCTCTGTTTTCCTTGAAGACAATCCCTTTATCTAATTCTCTTTATATTTTTAATTTATAATATATTTCCTGGTTTGTTGTGGCGCTCAATAAAAATTGTTGGTTTCTTGACCTAAATTGATAACAGGTAAGAGGCTGATAGCAGTAGTTCTTTTACTTTTGCCTTCTTACGAACCAAGCCTCACTGCCACATTTGACCATTCTTCCCTGGTATAGGGTTTCTTTAATACCTCCTTCCGTAAACTTCATGAATGATAAGATTTCTCCCGAGAAGTCACATACTGTCTTGTACTAAAGTTGGAAAAATATTTTAAAATGTAACCTGTAATTTAGCCTCTTTCTGGCATAATCCTTCACATTTTGTGGGATGGTAGAGGGAGTGTAGTTGCAAACTGTACACAGAAAAGATATTTATAACGCCTGTCTTTTAAAAGGTCTCACACACACACACACACACACTTCAAACTGTATAGAATCATTCAGACAGGAATTTCACATTAAAGGCATCAGATTCAAATGAATATAGTTTTGAAGCACCAAGAGAATAGACAGGTACATTCTGCTTATTTTTTAAACAATTGGTAATTTGAGGCTTATGCACTCATCAAATACGCTACTAATTGTTTTTCACGTTGTGAGCTGCTCTTTTTGTTCAGTAGTAGTTTAGGGACCCTTTCTCTCTAATGCTCAAAATATTCTAAATTTCCTGCAAGAAAGAAATGAAATGGTACTTAAAAACCTATACTGATGCTTGGTTTGTAACCTTGAGATAAGTCACTAGATGTCTAACACTTCAGCTTTCTCATTTTGAAGTGTTATGATAGTACTCACAACTAGATTTTAGAAATGTGAAACAAGAATACTCTGGAGGTTAATTACATTAAAAATCTGCAAATTGCTTGGAGTTCCTTAGGGTTGGAGGCCATATAAATATAGCTGTTATTCTTTTTTCCTGGGACTTGACCAAATTTCTTTCAAAAGCAAAAGGTTTTCATCTTGTTTTCCTGAAACATGACCTATGTTTGCAGTCATGATGTTTTATAGTATTGATGCAGCTGCCTACTGAACCATTTAGAGCAACTTTCGATCTGGAAACTTTGATTACATTTTATGATCACTTTCCTAAGGTCGAGGAATTTGATTTGCATCCATCAGGCAAGTAGAAGGAAAAAAGTCTTTTCTGAAGCATTATTACTAGTCTATCTCAGGTGAATGCTTTCTGACATTTAGTTCATATACATCCCGTGTTTCAGAGTTACCTTGGATGCAGATATTTTGTGTTTTGGCTCTAATATTTTCAAGACTTAAAAACATAAAATCATAGGCTTGTTAGAATCTGGAACAAATGTAGAACTTCAATTTATTGAGTTGTTTTAGGTCCTGAAGACCCATTGCCATTTTGAAAGGTTCCAGAAAGCAGAAGTACTTGTTTGATAGAAGCAAGTAGCCACACATCAGACAATCATTTTGTAAAGGGCATGGAACTGGTAGAGCCAACCTAATTTAGACTACAGATGCTGCACTAACTTCCTCCTGGGATTTAGAGAATCAGCCCTGGAGCTGCCATTTCTGAAGCTGTCTACTAAGCCACATGTGTGAAAACTTAAAACAAATTAATCTTGGAAACGTTTAATCCTAATGCTGTTCTCTAACTTTATTAGACTTGAAGAGAGAAATATTTGTGATCTGAAGACTATCACAGATATGAAGACTACCACAGATCTAGTAAAGTTCGGAGTGCTGTGAAAGTCAGAGGTTATCAATCCCAGCTTGCAACCTGACAAAGAAACCTACAAACAGCAGAGGGTAAGCACTTATTCCATGTCCTGAAAAGCAGGAAAAAAGATGGAATTTAATGTTTGAAGGATGGCTGTTCACATAGTTTCATTTGACTTGATGCAACTGAGCATCAAATTGTGGCAAGAGTAAAGAATGTCAGGCAATCTGAATTTTATCAAATGGTTTACGGAGGCTATTTACAAGGTCACCTTAAGTTTCACTACAGAGCTACTAAGATTTCCTATTTTGTCAGAATACCATTACCACCTCAATGTGGCATCTATAACATTTCTGAAAAACAATTTTCTTAGAAGTATTTATGCCACAGACCTCTGTATTTAATAAAGATGTCTCTGTAAACTTCAAAGCATTTCCCAACCCCTCATTTTTGTTGGCTTATTCTACACTTAATTGGTAATCAATCTCTGTCAAGATAAGCAATTTGATCTACCTTAATGGAATAACGAGTTCAGTTGGGAAGTGATAAAAACTCATTTCATTTTAATATGACCTACACTGCAGATATCACATGGGTTAGCACAGAAAATTCTGTTTGTTTCTATATTATAGGGAAAGAAATGTCCAGATTTATCATAAATGTATCAATATCACATTATATATAAAAATTAAACATTAGGTTGGTATCTTAGTATATATTAATTATAAATCCTTGATCAAGCATTTCTCAGTACCTAGCATTGTGCAATTGTTTGGAATTGTAACAAATAGATAAGGCTGTGTTGTCTTCAAAACATGAGTAAGTCAATTCAGAACTATCCATAGAAAAAAGAGAGACAATGCTTTGGGGTTGGCGACTCAGCCAATACACTTGAAATTCAAGTTTGATTATGTATTTTAACAAGCTGCTGTAATTTGTGTGTAACTACTGATATGTAATTAAACATGCCTTCTTTCTGCATATTGTGACTGAATTGATTTCACTATAGGATCTAGAGTTTCTTTACTTAGCATGAAAGGAGACTGTTTCAGTGACAGTCAAAAGGACATAGGCATAGCCCAAATGTTAACCTGAAGGACAAAAAGAGGATAGTTAAGAAAAGTTTATCCTGATGTAAAGTTGATTTAAAATCAGAGGAGTGATAGGCAAAGGTCATGAAAAAATGGGTTGGTGTGAAATATAAATCTAGCTCTAGAGCAAGCCTTGTTGTAACATACTGTTATTTGAATTACCAGGGATTCAAGAAGCATAGATGTAATAAAACAAAATAACCTATGGATACCAGGTATAATCTAAGGAATTCTGTATGTGCATTTGAGTGTGTGTACTTCAGAGCAGGGAATGACTATCCATTGATTTAGTAGTTCCAGAGTTTATAGCTTTATTTTTGTTTTCATGTTATACTCTTGATAATCCCTGTGATGCATTTAATATTGAATCCATGGTCAGGAATACAGTCTACAGTTGTCCCTTGGTCTCCTTGATGGATTGGTTCCAGGACCCTCTGAGAATACCAAAATCTCTGAATGCTCAAATCACTTATAAAATAATGAGTTAGAATTTGCAAATAACCTATGCACATTATCCCATATACTTTATACCATCTCTAGATTACTTATAATACTTAATACAATATAAATGTTGTGTACATAGTTGCTATGCTGTATTGTTTGATTTGTATTATTTTTATTGGTATATTGTTATTTTTATTTATTCATCTTTAATATTTTTGATCCATTGTTGGTTGAATTTGCAGATGCAAAACCTGCATATATAGAGAGATGACTATATACTTAGATTTACTTATTTAGAAAAAAATAAAATGTTAGTTAAATTCAAGTGACTCTTAGGAAAAGAAAGAGACTAAGCAAAGATCTTATAGATTGACTATAGCTGGTTCGTGTGAGTGCCTGTGTGCTGTGTGGATGTGTTTGTATCAATATTATTTGAGATTAATAGCAGGTAATAACCCCAAGTGTTTGCACATGTATAATTTCAGAATATGCAGAAACAGATAAAACAATCAAATTAAATTACCCTCTGTTAGAATAGCCAATATACAAGACAGAAGATTTTGAATTTTGGCTGAGCCAGATTGAATCAACAGTTAAAATCCTATGACTTTGTACACTCTAAGTTGGCTTAGTAAATCAATGGCATAAATTCTTATTGCACAATGTTCCCTATCAGTCCATGAATCTGCATCTGTGTTTTTGTTACTTGTAAATCATCAATAAATTGTGAAATTGTAGAATTCTTGTATAAGGAGATTCTATTACGTGTGTAAGATCCAGGTGGCTATCTGTTGTGTAAATGTATACTGAATGAGTTAAAAATACTTTATTTTGTTTTCTTGAGATACTCTACATAAAAACAAAACATTTTCCTTTCTCAAATCCACTCCTGAAAAATAAATAATTTATTTTCTGTACCTTTTAAGTCCTATACATTAAAATTATTTTATATTAAATAATATATATAGAAGTTCATAGCATATTATAGATATTCAAAGTTTTGTTTTTTGTTCTATTATTTGATTTTTCTACTTTAATTACTATTTTTGAGCATCATTAAAAACTATATCATCCTGGCTTTGTACATTCACAAACATAAATTAGTCCCAATTTAACTTTTTCTATATTGATTTTGGTCACAAAATCTTACCAATATTTGTAACATTTATTCCCTTTGCTGCTGTTGTTATTACCAAAATAATTTGTTGAACTCTAACCACTTACAACAATGGTATTTTTTTTTTTCTTTTCTTTTCTTTTTTGTTCTTTCAGAATAATTGACATAAAGATTGTTATAACTTTTAACCCGTATCTATTTTTGTTTTTGATTTTTAAGAGTTTGAGCAAACAGTGATTTGTTAATTAGGAAACACCAAACTACAATAGTTTGGGCTCCTCCAAGGAGGAATGAGGGGAAAACTTTATAAGATGTTCTTGGAAGAAAGACAAAACGTTGAATTGGTTAAAGTGGAAAGTTCCTAGTTAGAGGTTAGTTGGAGGTTCTGATTAGTAAATTAATTAGAGGTTAGCTGGCAATTTCTGATTAGTTAAGCATAAGTTTTGTTTTACTGTTAACACTGAGTTGGGTTTCTGTTTGTTTACTAGGAACCCAAGGTGCTGAAATCATCTCAGCCTAATTGCCTTTTAATTAGTTTATATATCTTCTTTTCATATATTTGCCAAGGTTTCCACTTATGCATGGAATTTTATTTATTTATTTTTTAGTGCTTCTTGTCATATAGCCTTCTTAACACTCTATAATATGTATATGTCTTTTTTTCCTATGAAGCATTCCACGCCTTGAATGCAGGTTAACGATTCCTGCTTCTCCTCCTCATACGCTGTAATATTCTCATCTACATATTGCAGTTAGAATTTGGACTCTCTAGATCAGCATATCTGAGGCTGTTCCCTTATCTCTGACGTACTACCTTGGCAAACATTCTTTCCCTCGTTCAAGTATCACATATCAGGTTCCCTTTGTGTGCCACACCTTGACAGACTGTTTGGGATTCAGTGGCAAAAAGCAGATTCTTTACAATCGTGGAGTAGTCATTCTCATGAATTAAGTTATTTAGTTATTGAGACAATAGTTATTGGACAAAACCTAAACTATAAGTTAAGATAATTTGGATTATCATAAATGCTGTGAAGGAATTTATAGAAGGTCATGTGTACATGGAGAACATCTTTAGTTTATGTGACCAGGTGGGGAAGCTTCTTTGAGGAACTTAATTTGAGATAATATCTGAAAGGGGGGAGTGAGCCAGTCACTCAGAGACTCTTAGAGGAAAATTCCAAGAACGGAACATCGCAAGGGCAAAGGCCTTGAGGTGGGAATAAGTTTTCAGATTTGGAGACCTAAATGTCTGTCTTCTGAGCAGTGGTAAAAAAGGAGATAGAGGTGCCAGGTTGTGTCAGAGATGAGCAGAGTCCAGTTGTACAGGAACTTGTAGGCCACAGTGAAGAGTTTGGATTTTATTCTTGTGCAATGGTTATCAGGATGTGACAGCCTAATGTACATTTCTAAAAGACCACATTGCCTGATTCTTTAAGAAAGAGCTCTGAGTACTAAGAGTCAGAGAAAACAGTTAGGTATCAACTTCATTAGCTTAGGCAATGGTAATAGGCAGTAGCATGTGAACAGTATCCCCTCACTTTTTTTATAGAAAGAGAGAGAGAGGAAGGAAGGAAGAAAGGTTTTTTCTAAATAGATTAAGTATAAGTACTTTAGAGTCATTTTACAAGATCTTTTATAAAAGATAAACACAAATTATAAAGAAACAGCATTAGTCTCACTAATATTTAATCATTATTTTTATCACTTATTATTCAGCTGGTTTTATTCTGAAGCCAGAATAAAGCAGCTCTTGGTTAACAAAATAATCACACTGGATTTTCTAGAACACCTATTTGGCATATGTTGTCTCAGCCTCAAAATCCAGTAATAAAGTGTTCATATATATTCTTTGATGTTATGGTATAATTTATTTCTTAAAACCAGGGTTCTGTATTTGAGGTTAGAGAGAGAGTGATTATTCTGGTCCTCCTTGGATAACTGTGGCTGCCAAGTAATTGAGGGATAAGTATGTGGCCTCTGTGTTAGATGTAAATGAAAATTCACAGCCCTAATGTTCAATGGCCAACATAAACTCAAAAGCAGCTAAGTCACTTATCTGAATTCATTATTCTTTTTAATGGAAAACTTTATTCAAAGGACAAATAAGAAAGAACATTAAAAATAAAATACAGCCAAATGCAGGAGTAGAAGGTATCTTATTTTATACCATGTAATATGAGTACGATAGCTAATGTTGATGGAAATATTGTTCTAAGCTTCTCATAGCCAGAGAGAGAAAGCAATTTTGAGATATAGATTATCAATGAGATATATATAATTTTTTTTTTCCCTTTTTGTCTTTTTTACTGACCAGTAACGAGATCGCAACCCTCGGTGTTGTGCCCGCACTGCGCTCAGCCAGTGAGCGGGAACCGGTCTCCACATGGGATCTGAACCCTCGGCGGGAGCGCCGCTGCGCTCCCAAGCGGTGCACTTTCCAGTGCGCCACCGGGCCGGCCCAAGATGTATATTTTTAAAAAGCCAGATGCTAAAGAACTGTGTAACTTTCCATTGTTCTTAAAGACATTTCTCCCAACCGTCTTCATAAATGAAGTATTGCATGATACAACAATAAATGTTTTCAACTGCATTCAGAATTGATACTTAGCCCGTTTGCATTAGTATAGGCATCCTGGTTATTAGAATACTGAAATACTTCCTTCCTGATTAGTTACTAGCCACTGTCCTGAATGCCTTCTTTAGATCTCTTTCTGCTGTGGCCCTTCTCTCAAAATTCTCTGCTCATCCTCACCTTCCACTAACTAGAGATGAAACCTGGTACAGTGAGGATGGAGCAGAGGGAGCTTCAAGACCTGTTCCCAAACTCTAGGGCTATTCTTCCTCATTAGTCAGTGCCCATGCCTTACTTGTTGTTAAATAGATTGCATTAAAACAATATACTTCTTGACACTTAGATATTCCATTCCCTACTTTACATATCCACTTGGATTTCTTACAAGTACCTTAGACTTAACAGATCATAAATAAAGTTTTAGTTGAATGAGTAGTTAAACATATCTTTTTTCTCTCTTATTTATTTATCATTATTATTTTTTTACATTCTAAGATGCTATTGTGGAGCATTTGGAGGAGGGGGAGAGGTTTAAGGGGAGGGAGATAAGAGGAATAGGGAGAAAAGACGGAGGGTGGGGCGTGATCAAGGCCCATGACACCCCTTTCATTCTGACAGGGGAGCCCAGGGGGCTTCTGGCAGCAGCTTGGTGGTCATCGCTGGGCTGCATGAAGACATCAGTGGGTATGGCTGAGACCCTCAGTCCCCACACCACCCTGTCTCAGGGACCTGGGTGCTACTGTTGGCATCCTGGTGGTCATTGCTGGGCTGGATGCATATGTTGGGGAAGCATGGCTGAGGCCCTTGGGTTTCCTTCTCCGACCCCAGCATGGGAGCCTGGGGGGCTTCTGTTCCTTCTAGGTTTTATAAATGTTCTTGGGTGGTGTTAGAACTTTACTGGTTAATATCAAAACTTTGTCTCTGATCTGTGGGCTTTTTGTTTTTCTTTCAGTTCTGTGTTGGATTATTCACTATTCCCACCACTTAAAACTCTGCACTGGAACTAATTTGTTGTCCTGCTAAAATGGGGGAACTTCCTGTGGGAACCAGCTCTTGAGCTCTGTGGTTGAACTAAATTATTGTTTTGCTGCTGATTCTCTGGGGAAGGCTTTTTGTGCAGCTCAGGATTTAATTGTTGACCTTGTAAGCACTTCCAGGTCTTGTGAGGTCCAATACACCTGGGTTGTGTGGAAACTCTGGTCTGGGCCTCAGTCTTTCAGCAAACTGCACCCCCTGCAGTTCTATGTTCCTGACCAGTCTCCACTGAGTGGGCCTGTGCTGATTGGAGGGTAGATCAGCTGTCCTTGTTGTGTCCGAGTGTGCCTCCAGTGGCCCCATCTTCCCCAACCCCTACACTCCAAATACTTCCCATGGGGTGGGCCATTCACCAGTCCCTTGTGATGACTCACTGACCTCTGTGTGGCTCCTTTTTTCAGCTGTCTGTGGCCCTTCACTCCTATGTGGGTCCACAGGAACCCTGTCAGTGGTCTTGCTGTCCTGGGGGCCACCAAAGCTCTCTTCTCCCTGGAAGCCTCCAAGCAACTTCATCCAAAGGGCACAGCAACGGCTTTTGCTAGTTCTTTCTCTGTGTGTTCTCCAGGACCAGGCTTGAAATGCCTGGGGCTCAAAAGGGTCAGAGAAGTCCTTTCTTTCTCTCATCATGGCTTCTCCTGCCTTCATGAACTCCGTGGGTCTCTTCTGCTCTTCCCCTGAGCTCTAGCAGTCCCAGCTTGGCAGCTGTTGCTTTTTAATTGTTGTAAATTGGATGATTTGTGGGAGAGGGTGTTGCTGGGGACCATCTATTCTGCCATCCTGATCAGAAGTCCAATTTATTTGAATTCAACTTCTATTATTAATTTTCTCAGTTGTAGAAATGTGTTGCATGGCAAGCTCAATTTTAACTACTCTCTGTGTACCAGGCTTTATGCTAAGTATTTCTATATATGTGATCTAACTTAATTGGGAGCTTTTAAAAGCCAGTCTCCTCCCCACAGGGACCTCTCTGCCATACAAGTGTGGCTCATACAATACTTTCTCATTTAATTTTCATAGCTAAGCCAAGGTATTAGAATCTACATTTTACAATTGAGAAAATGAATTTTGGAGAGTTTATCCTGTTTAAAGTCACAGAGCTGGTGAGTGTAAGAACCAAGATTCAAATCCAATTACTTAGGACTCCAAAGTCTATATGTTTCTACCTCTTTTGAGGAGATTGAAAGATTATTACCACAAGTTAAAAAAAAAAAAAAAAAAGGAGGAAAGAATCTTAAACAGAAGGAGATTAAATTACTTGCCTAAGGTGATAGTTTGTAAATAACACAGCTAGGATTCAAGTCCAGATCCTCCTGACTCCAGAGACCGTGCTCTTAAATAATATATTATCATTTTTTGCCAGCTGAAACACTGTCAAACAATTGTATTGTTATACATGAGGGGTCTTCAAAAAGTTCATGGAAAAATTCATATTATATTTTAATTCTATTTTTCCATGTTTTTTTGAAATACCCTTGTGTATATATACATAAGTATATACACACACACACACACACACACACACACACACTCATATTTTAAATTTATGTGTAAACTTAAACAATTGTAATTTAAAAAATCTTAGTGCCATTTCCTTCTGATAGACCTCTAGGACAGTTGTTAAAAAATTAAATTTAAGTAAGCATAACTTTTAAAATTTAGTTTAAGATAAAATTAGATATAAATAGTATTTTCATTAGTTCTTCCTGCATTGCTATTGGATCATTTTGCATCTTAAATATCCCCTTGTGTGTGCTTACCCTATTATGAGAATTCTGCCCTATAGAACAGGTATGTACCTTTCTATCATTTGTCCCATACAATTTAGTCTTTAATACATTCACTTCATTGACTGATCAATATAAGATTAGAAACCTATATGATTAAGAAAGCTGATTTCAACTCAGAATGGAATACCTAAGTTACCTGGGCTTAGAAAACAAACACTAAGTCCTGTGTCATAGGCTGTGAATGGTTATTCGGTGGAGACCAGAGCCAATTCTTTGAACTGATAAGTCCTTTCTTAAGCACCATGTTCTCTAATTATGACTTCTGCATTCCTTCTCTGCAAATCCTTCCTGGCCCATCTACACCACATGAGATCCCTCTTTGTCTCTGACCTCACACAAGTCAGCCTCCTTTTTCCTTGTGTGTTTATTTTCATCCACATTCAGGTGAAATATATCAAGTTAAAGTGAAAGTTACCTGTTCAGCTATACTACCTCCCACGAGACAGACATCTTTCTTGCAATTTTCATCCGATGGATAGTGTTGATAAAGTACAATATAAAGTAACAAAGGGGACATTCTCTAGGCATGTCCATGGGTAATCTTTCTTTAAAAAATCATTCTCACACTCCATTTTGGAGAGGCAAGGCAATGTTTCTCAGGTAGACAGGTGAGCAAGTTAATGAGGACAAAGCAATAGCTGAAGAGGAAAATGGACAATCAGACACCTGACGGTTTCATCTTATAATCTCAAGTTTGTACTCATGGGGAAATTAGAAGGGAATAGCAATAAACCACTCCTTGCTGACAAAGCAGACTGCTTTGTGAAGGCATTCCAACCTATCAACAAGTACACAGCAAAGTGTTTATCAGAGTAAACCATGGTTCATTTTCCATTCTAGGGTCTGTCTGACTATTGTTCAAAATCTGAAGATACACATTCAGATCAAAGTTAGGAGACTGGGTAAAAGAGAATCAGAATCAACAGTTGATCATTACCTAGTTCATATCAGATATGTATCTAATATGCATTGTATATAACATTTAAAATATATGTGAGATATGCTATATAATATTTATATGTATTGTATATAATTTCATTTTATTCATGTTATTATATTTATTATATTTCATTCATTCATTTTATTCTCTACAATTAAACCCTTGCCTGAGTCTTATGCAATGTCACCTACAGGAAGAAAGAACAGTGGTAATTTAGGAGGGCTACAGATGCTTGAGCATATACAGGATCTTTTTTTTTTTTTGCTCATTCTTACCTCTACAATTAAACCCTTGCCTGAGTCTTATGCAATGTCACCTACAGGAAGAAAGAACAGTGATAATTTAGGAGGGCTACAGATGCTTGAGCATATACAGGATCTTTTTTTTTTTTGCTCATTCTTATTTTTTTTTTTTGCTCATTCTTACTTTTCCTTAGGTTCAAGCACAACTTATAAACTTATAGCTATCTCTAGAAAAGTGTTTAAAACAAGTCTACTTAGCTACTCTTCCTTTTGTGTTTCCTCAGTACAATAATTCTAAGTAGCTGATGTTAAATAAAAGAAAAGACAGGGAAATAGTTTGCTATAAATTATAATTAAAATGTAATACTTTTTTCTCTTTTGTATATTCTGATTTATGAATATAATATCTCAATTCAAGATAATTCAGCTATAGCATTTTCTAAGAAGTAGGATATCTTCTAGGTGTCTTAAGATTTTCTTCCTCTTTCCATCCAACTTCACTTCTGTTTCCATGAGGCTGACAAAAGTATCTAATTTTTCTTTAAAATAGTTCTAGGTGATTTTCAGTTTTTGTATAGTTATTTGAATAGAGGAATCCTTTCTAACATTCAAATAAGAAAGTATTTGTTTCCTGGTGTTTCATTTTGCCAACTAATAAAGCCTCAGTTCAGTTAGCTTTTTTACAGAACTGTGGTACATATTTCCCAGGAATTGTGCTGTATGCTGGGAACACTAAAATGGATAGAAAATCTGTTGATGAGGAATTTAAAATCCAATGAGGAAGTTGGGCATAGTTATGGTGGTATAAATGGCAGACAACTTAGGAGTTAATAATGTTCAAGCTGTCCAGTTATGGGCTCAAAGACAGAGTTGAACTCAGCAAGAAAATTTGGAAACCAAACGTCAATTCAAAACATGGGTTTGGTGGGGGCAAACTTTTTTATAATCTAGGAGATTTCAGAAAAGGTGATATTTGAGCTAAGTTTTAAACGATGACTGATTGTTCATCAGATAATGAAGATATTTGAGTGTGGTGTGTGTGTGTGTGTGTGTGTGTGTGTGTGTATGTTGGAGCTGGGTGTGAGGTGTTCAGAATGTAACTAAGCAGAGAAGACAAAGACAGGAACAAATGCCTGAAACATCCTGCTACAATAGGGGAACTGAAAGGGATCTGGCATAGGCAAAGAAAGGAATATGAAGAAAGAGGAATGTGGAGTTAAAGGAAAGGGGCCAGATCAAAAAAAAGCCTTGTGTATCATACTAAGGAGTTTTTATTTATCCTGTGGTGAACAGGGAACCATTAACGGGTTTTAATCAGGAGCAAACGTGATTAGATTTGCATTTTAGAAAAAATCAATCTGGCAGTAAAAGCCAGATGGATTGTGCAAGACTGGAGGGGAGGAAAACAAAAAAACCTAGGAGCTTATTATTATAAATCAGGCTGTGGCTAGGGTTTGCACCAGAGTAATAGGAGTCACTATTAGAAAGGAGAGGCCAGATTCAAGAAATATTAAGGAGCTACAATTGAGAGAAACTGACAATTGATTTGTCTGTGTTATGGTTTCAGGAATAGTAGACACAACTTAGAGTTAATCACATTCTGGCTGTCCAGTTTATGGTTTTAAAGACACGGATGTACTTAGTGTAGAAATCTGGAAACCAAACATCTAGTATAAAGGCAGGAAGCAAAGATATAAAGTGGTTGAGATTACTTAAAGATCTTATTGATGAGAGAGAGAGAAGGCAGCCAAAGATAAAATCCTGGAGAGAGAAACAAATATATAAAAGGGACAAGCAGAGAAATTGGAGCCAGCAAAGAAGACCAAGAGAAAATGGTCAGCTAAATTAGAAAAAATCTTGGAATAAGTGGTGCCATTAAAGCCAGCATAGGAAAGGATTTCAGGAAGTAGCCAACAGTACCAAATGACTCATAGTGATCAACTGAGATAAGCACAAAAAGGGTCCTCTGGATCTGGTAATTGTAGATTACTGTCATTTTTTATGAAAGTGGCATCAATGTAGCAAAGGCATGGCCATCTTATAGCAATGGCTAGACATAATGAACACAATATCTGTAGCATACTGTCTTGAAATATTTTAGTGGAAATTGAATAATGTAATTAGGGAAGGATGTAAAAACAGAGGCAGCATGTGGTGATGGTGTAAAATAACAGCAACTTAAAAATGTTTACAGAATGAGACAAGGAGAGAGTTGAGAGGGAGAGGTTAAGCAGATACTAATCACTAGAGATTATAAATAGAGTTCTTAACAATAAAGCAGTAGATTATGCTGATATTTTGCTTGTCTTTGTTAATTCCATTTCTGATGAAAACCACCCAGATGAAAATAAGTTTAATATTGTGGATTTTTTTTTCTTAAGTAAAAAAGACAAAATATTATAGGTATAGCACATAATTACTATATATTTTCTGAACTGTATGAGGGTACTTCAAAAAGTTTGTGAAAAAATGGAATTAAAAGATAATACAAATCTTTCCATGAATGTTCTAAAGTACTCTTATACTCATACTTGCACAAGTGATAACATAAAAGTTGTCAATGGAACTTTGTTTAGCAGATCTCTAAAATCCATTCATTTGATGCAGGATGTCACTTTATCTCTTCACAAAGTGTGCATTTATTTACCAAGTTTATACATACACATTCATCTCATAAGATGTGTCATGTCATTCCATGTTTTGGTCATCTGTTGCTTGAAGGAATAGTTTGAAATTAATTACAAGTCTGAAAAAGAATAAATATTAAATACCTTCTTATTATATCAGAGAACTGCTGGTCTCCTTACTAGGCAACATGCTTATTGGTTCTTTCTCCTAAAAGTAATTCAGTCATGCTCTTTAATTCCATCCTCTGAATGAGCAATAACACCCATTTGCAAAATTCCAGATTGAAGATTGTTGAAGTAGGACAATCTGTGGCAGTGGAAATTGGAAAGATAATTGACTCATGTGGAGATAAAACTTGTGACCTTGGCTTCATTAATGTTTTGCTCTAACCAACCAAACTAAGCAGCCTAACTCACCAAAGATAATATAGTATTGGTGCATAATAAACAATTTCAAATAAGAACATGATGTCTTATCACAAGTCTAAAATAAGACTTTATTACAAAAACTAAAAAAAATAAAATCCAGAATTGAGCTCTTATTCTCCAAATGATGATTATATGAGTTTCTGCTTGCAAATGATTGCATGTATTGGCATTTGCATACTTAAAAGGAGGATAATAGTTATAACCATTCACTAACTTTACTAACCTATGAAAATGGTATGAGTCAGACACAATATTAAAAATTGGGCAATTATTGGCATTTGCATACTTAAAAGGAGGATAATAGTTATAACCATTCACTAACTTTACTAACGTATGAAAATGGTATGAGTCAGACACAATATTAAAAATTGGGCAATGCAAGAATTCTGGTTACAGGTCAACATGTAAAAAGCTTGGAAATTATCATTCTCATCCTTATACAAGGAAAGAAAAAAAAAAGAAAAAATGAACAAAGTGAATATCAACAATTTTCTTGAACTCATCAGAGAAACAAAGTTGCAGGGCACATCTGTATATGAAAATTTGGAGAGAATGGTGAATATTGTAACTAGATGAGATCTGCTTACTTTGAACAGAGCTAGTGGAGCCATACAATGGTAGAAAAACCAAAGCGGTAATTTGAAAAACTGATGGAGGAGGAATGTAAACTAGCACAAGAATAAGAAACTCCTGCAGGGAGAGGCCTTCCCACAACCCGAGCAAGAATCCAGGTGAGCACTGGTCCCACATGCCACCACCACTGCTGGCCCATGCCTGAGCCCTGGAGAGGCCTGCTCACCACCCAAGCAGGAGCTGAGGTGAGTGCCATTCTGCATGCTGCCTCTACCACTGCCTCCTGCCCATGCTCAAACCACAGAGAGGCCTTCCCACCACCCAAGCAGGAGCTGAGGCAGCCCACTGCTCACTCAACTGCATTGATACAAGAAGAGTCACCAGCAGAGCCTACAAATAGAGAAAGAAGTCTTTCCCCTCATAGACCACTCCAGAGTAATAGAAGAAACAAGTGCCCTACCAAGTGGCCAAACATCAATGAAAAAATACCAGAACTACAAATAAACAAAAAGATATAACACCCCAAAAGGAATATGGTAATTCTCAAGTACTAGACCCCAAAGAGCAGGAAACTTGAAATGTCTGAAAATGAATTCCAAGCACTGTTCTTAAGAAAAGTCAAAGAGATAAGAGAAGAACCAATTAGGGAATACATTGAAACTAGAAAACATATACACTATATGAAGAAAGAAATTTATGATGAGGTTAATACTTTAAAAAAGAATGTAGCAGAACTCCTAGAAGGATTCATTCGATGAAATAAAATACAGAACATAAAGCTCTAGTAGCAGGTTAGAGCTAGCAGAAGAAAGAATTTCAGATCTCAAAGATGGTCTTTTTTTTTTCCTTTTTGTCTTTTTTTGTGACCAGTAATGGGATCGCAACCCTCAGTGCCGTACCTGTACTGTGACCAGCAACAGGATCGCAACCCTCGGTGTCGCGCCCGCACCACGCTCAACCAGTGAGAGGACCGGTCTCTGTATGGGATCCGAACCCTCGGCGGGAGCACCACTGCGCTCCCAAGTGCCGCACTCTACCGAGTGTGCCACCGGGCTGGCCCAAAATGGTCTTTTTGAAATAACCCACTCAGACAAAAAAAGGAAAAAAAAAAAAAGAATTAAAAAATTGAAGGAAATCTAAGAGAGCTAACAAACAACTGCAAGCACACAAATATTCAAATAGTGGGTATTGCAGAAGGGGAGGAGAAAGGAAAAGGCATTGAAAACCTATTCAAGGAAATAATAACAGAACACTTCCCAGGTATGGGGAGGGACACAGACACAGGTTCAGGAAGCCCAAAGATCCCCAAAGAGTTCAATCCAAAAATATCCTCTCCAAGACACATTATCGTCAAACTGGCAAAGCTCAAAGACAGAGAATTCTAAAAGCAGCAAGAGAAAAGCATCAAGACACCTACAAGGGAGCCCCCATCAGACTAACAGCAGACTTCTCTACTAAAATCTTAAAGGCTAGAAGAAAATGGGATAAAATATTCAAAACACTGAAAGGAAAAAATTGCCAGCCAAGAATTCTATACTCAGCAAGGTATCCTTCAGAAATTAGGGAGAAATGGTGTATTTCCCAGACAAATGAAAATTAGAAGAGTTCACTACCACATGACCAGCCTTTCAAGAAATTCTCAAAGGAGTTCTGCATCTGGAATCTGATAAATGATAATCACTATAATGGATTTATGAGAAAGAGCAAAACCCACCATTAAAACAAAAATGCAAATAAGAAAGAGAAAGAAGCTAAATCATGTCACTTGAAAAATCCAACTAACATTGAAGATGAAAAATAAAAGGGGAAGAAAGGAACAAATGATATTTAAAACATCTAAGCAAAAAGTAATATAATTTCAGGCGTAAAGCAGTACTTGTCAATAAAAACCCTAAATGTTAATGGATTAAACCCCCCATTCAAAAGACACAGACTGACTAAGTGGACTAAAAAGCTAGACCCAAATGTATGCTGTCTTCAAGAGACCCACCTCACCCAGACTAAAAGGGAAGGGATGGAGAATGATATACCATGCAAGTGGAAACCAAAAATGAGCAGGAATAAAGTCTATTTTATCCAATATATCTATTCTTATATTGGATAAAATAGACTTTAAACCAAAACCCATATAAAGAGACAAAGAAGGCCATTATACAATGATAAAGGGATCTATCCAGTTAGAAGACATAGCAATCATAAATATGTATGTACCAACATATGTAAAGCAAACACCCTTAGACCTAATAAAAGAGACAGACACTAATATGATAATAGTGGGTACCTGAACACTCCTCTCTTAGCATTGGACAGATCTCCCAGGCAACAAATCAAGAAAGAACCACAGGATTTAAACTACACCTTAGACCAACTGGACCTGACAGACATCTATGGGACATTTCATCCAACTACAGAATACACATTCTTCTCATCAGCACATGGAACATTCTCCAGGATAGACCACAGGATAGACCAGAAATGGGGACATGTCAGGTTACATGTTAGGTCACAAATCAAGTATTAGCAACTTAAAAAAAAAATGAAATCATTCCAAGTATTTGTTCAGACTACAATGGATTAAAACTGGAAATCAATAACAAGAAAAACTCTGGAAATTATATGAGTGCATGGAAACTAAACAACAGCCTCCTGAATGACCTATAGGTCCAAGAAGAAATTAAACAGGAAATAAAAAAAAATTCTTAAAATTAATAAAAATGAAGACACATCATACCCAAACCTGAGGGATGCTGCAAAAGCAGTATCAAGAGGAAAGTTTATCACAATAAATGCTTACATCAAATAATGGAAAGACTTCAAATAAGTGACTTAACACTATGCCTCAAAGCATTAAAAAAAATCCAATCCTAAAAGTAGTAGACAGAAAGAATTAAGATCAGAGCAGAACTAATTTAAAGAGACCCCCAAATGGTACAAAATATCAATGAAACAAAAGTTGGTTTGGTTAGAAGATAAATAAAATAGACAAACCATTAGCTAGGTTAACAAAAAAAGATGAGAGAAGACACAAATAATAAAAATCAGAAATGAAAAGGGAGATATTACAACTGATAACACAGAAATATGAAGAATCATTAGAGATTATTATAAACAACTGTACACCAACAAATATGGTGGAGGAAAGTCTGGAGGAAATGAATAAATTTCTGTACACATACAAACTACCAAAATTGAACCAAGAAGAAATAGGAAGCCTGAACAAACTAATAACAAGCAATAAGACTGAAGCAATAATCAGAAATCTTCCAACAAAGTAAAGCCCAGGATTGGATGGCTTTACAGCGGAATCCTATCAAACTTTTAAAGAAGTATTAATACCACTTCTCTTCACACTATTCCAAAAATTGAAACAGAAGCCATTCTCCCAAACTCATTCTATGAGGCCAGCATCAACCTGATACTAAAACCAGAAAAAGATACAAAAAAGAAAGTTACAGTCCAATATCCTTGATGAACATAGATGCAAAAGTACTCAATAAAATATTAGCAATCAGAATACAGCAACACATCAAAAAAAATTATACAGCATGATCAAGTGGGATTCATCTCAAGGATGCAAGGTTGATTCAACATACTGAAGTCCATAAATGTGATATACCACATCAACAAAATCAAGGACAAAACCATATGATTATCTCAATAGATGCAGACAAAGCATTTGACAAAATTCAACATTGCTTCATGATAAAGACTCTCAGCCAATTAGGTAAAGAAGGAAATTACTTCAACACAATATAAGCCATTTATGACAAAACAATCACCAACATCATCCTGAATGGGGAAAAGCTTTCAGAATAAGAACAAGACCAGGATGCACACTGTCACTACTCCTATTTAACATAGTATTGGAAGTATTAGCCAGAGCAGGCAGGCAAGAGAGAAATAAAGGACGTCCAGATTGGAAAGGATGAAGTCAAACTGTCCCTGTTTGCAAATTACATAATCAAATATGTAGAAAAACCTAAAGACTCTACCTCCCAATACCTCTTAGAGCTGATTAACAATTTCAGTAATGTTGCAGGATACAAAATCAACACATCAAAATCAGTAGCATTTTTATACTCTAGTAATGAACTAGCAGAAAAAGAAATCAAGAAAGCAAGCCCATTTACAAGAGTCACCAAAAAAATTAAAATGCTTAGGAACCAATTTAACCAATGGAAAAGATCTCTATAAAATGCTACTGAAAGAAATTAAAGAGGACACAAAAAGATGGAAAGACATACCATGCTCTTGGATGGGAAGAATTAACCTCATGACAATGCCCATTCTATCCAAAGCAATCTACAGATACAAAGCACTTCACATCAAAATATCATGACATATTTCACAGATATAGAAAAGCAATCCTAATATTCATATGGAACAATAAATTCCCTGAATAGCCAAAGAAACCTGAGGAAAAAAATAAATAAAGTCAGAGGGCTAACACTATGTGATTTTAGGTTATATTACAAAGCTACTGTAACCAAAACAGCATGGTACTGGCATAAAAACAGACACTTGGATCAATGGAACAGAACAGAAAACCCTGGAATCAAACCACATACTCACAGAACTGATCTTTGAAAAAGCACCAAGAACATACATTGGGGAAAAGACTGCTTCTTTGATAAATGGTGCTGGGAAAACTGGATATCCATTTGTAGAACAATGAAACTTAATCTGTAACTCTCACCATATACCGAAATCAACTCAAAATGGAATAGAGACCTAAGTATAAGGACTGAAACTTTAAAACTCCTAGAAGAAAACTTAGGAGAACTAAAGATCTTCTGCACAGCAAAGGAAATAATCAATAGAGTGAAAAGATGCCACAGAATGGGAGAAAATATTTGTAAAATATCTGACAAGTGATTAATATCCAGAATATAAAAAGAGCTCAGACAACTTTACAGCAAAAAAATAAATAATCCAATTAGAAAATGAGCAAAGGAGCTGAATAGACATTTCTCAAAGGAAGACAAACAAATGGCCAACAGGTATATGAAAAATGCTTAGCATCACTAATCATCAGAGAAATGCAAATCAAAATCACACTGAGATATTATCTCTCCCCAGTTATACTCACCATTGTTAAAAAGGCCAAGAATGATAAATGCTGGTTTGGATGTGGGGAAAGGGGAACTCTTCTACACTGTTGGTTGGACTGTAAATTAGCATAGCCATTATGGAAAACAGTATGGAATTTCCTTAAACAACTACAGATAGAACTACCATATGATCAAACAATCCCACTACTGGGTAAATACCCAAAGGAATGGAAATCATCATGTCAAAGGAACCTGCACTCCCATATTCATCATATCTCTATTTACAATAGCCTAAATATTGAACCATCCTAAGAGTTTATGGACAGATGACTGGATAAGGAAAATGTGGTATATATACACAATGGAATGCTACTCAGCCATAAAAAAGAATGAAATTCTGCCATTTGCAGCAACGTGGATGAGTCTGGAGATAATTATTTTAAGTGAAATAAGCCAGACAAGGAAAGAGAAATACCACATGATCTCACTCATAAATTGATGTTGAAAGAAAGAAAGAAAGAAAGAAAGAAAGAAAGAAAGAAAGAAAGAAAGAAAGAAAGAAAGAAAGAAAGAAAGAAAAGAAAAGAATGAAAAAAGAAAAGAAAGGACCACAACATCACATTGAACTTTCAGAAGGAGAGACAAACCTGAGGACAGTAGAGATGAAGGGTAGGGAGGGAGGGGGCTTCAGGAGTGATAGGTCAGGTAAAGGGCATAAAGAAAAATTACCATTTGTAATAATCAATATGCTAATAATAAAAAATGAAAATTAAAAATAAAAATAAAAAAGAACCCCCTAGGGGCTTTGGATTTAGAGAAGCCCCACATTTTGTGGGTTTTATGTCCAAGAACTCCATCAGGTTCTCAGACTGAAGATCTAAGAATATCTCCTCCTGGTACCGACAGGAAAGGAAAAAGTAAACATTGTGAAATATGCCCAGAGTGTTCTCTATGACAAAGGCCTATTCTTCAGAGGAAAAGATTTTAGCAGAGTTTGATCTCACTTAGAGGAAGTGTATTCCTTCTCAATCCCTCCCTTCCAAACTTCCTGTCCCACATCAGGGAGGAAAGGAGAAAAAAAAAGCTGTACCAAAGGACAAGAATTTGTGAAAGTCACAGACCAGAGATACAAACCATGGAAAGACTGAGATTAAACCATCAGATTATAAAACACTCACTCTCACACATTACCAACTGGACTGTGGTATGATAATAGAGGATAAAGCTGCAGAAACACATATACTCTCTGGAGAGCTGTACTTAGGAAAGCCCAAAGTCAAAAGGGGAGACAAATAAAAGGACAATGGATGAATCTGAAGCATCTGGAATATACCACAAACATTGACCACAGCCACATTTTGAGGCTATAAAGAATTACAAAGCATATCAAAAAGGCAAGAAAAAA
>NW_007729341.1:98035-99961 GCF_000696425.1 Galeopterus variegatus | reverse complement strand
TTTTTTTTTTTTAATAACCATGATTTAATATGTAAAGGAAATTAAAAACCTAAACAACATATGAAAGCAGATGGGCTGTATAAGCAGGTGGTGAGAAACCCTAACAAAGAATCAAAAGGATATGCTAGAAATAAAAATCATCATACCAGAAATAAAGAATTCCTTTGATGAGGTCAGTAGACTAGATCTAGTAGCCAAAGAAAGAATCACTGAGCTTAAAGATAGATCAAAAGTGATGTTCCACACTGAAACAAAAAAGACTGAAAACAAAAACTAAAGAGAACATACAAGAAGTGTGGGATAATTTCAAAAGTTTAATTTATTTGTATTTGTATTAATACAAGGAGAAGAAAGAACAGAACCATAGAAATATTTGAAGTAATAATGGCTGAAAACTTGCCAAAATTAATGACAAACACCAAAACAGAGATCCAGGAAGCTTAGGAAATATAAACCAGGATAAATTCCAAAAAGAAACTCCAAAACAAACAAACAAACAAACAATGTCAACAATACCTAGGCACATAATATTCAAACTGCAGAAAATCAAAAGCAAAAAGAAAATCTTGAAAGAAGATTGGAGGAAAATACATTATCTATAGAAAAATAAAAATAAGAATTACAATAGACTTCTCATCAAAAACAGTGCAATCAAGAAAAGAGTGGGATGAAATATTAAAAGTTTGAAGAAAAAAAAAGCCACCAATCAGAAATTCTATACCCATTGAAATTGTAGTTTAAAAGTGATTGAAAAATACATTCTCTAACCAACAAAATCTGGAAAAATTTTTCATCACCAAAACTTCTGTCTCGAATCAGCTGAGAGTGTTATAACAAAATACCATAGACTGAGTGGCTTAAGCAACAGAAATTTATTTCTTGCAGTTTTGGAGACAAGAAGTCCAAGATCAACTTACCAGCAATTCAGTGTCTGGTGAGGGTTCTTCCTATAGACTGCAGATGGCCACCTTCTTGCAGTGACTTCACATGCTGTAGAGGGAGAGTTTTGGTGTCTCTTTCTCTATACTAATACCAGGTACTAATCCTGCTATGAAGGCCCTGTCCTCATGACCTCATCTAAACCTAATTATATTCCAAAGGCCCACCTCTAAATACCATAAGGTTGGAAGTTAAGGCTTCAACATACAAATTCTGGGGAAACACAACCATTCAGTATATAACATCTTCCTTGCAAGAAATGTTTAATGAAGTTTTTCTAGAAAAAATAAAATTGATATAGTCAGATGTTTGGATCTATATAAAGAAAGGAAGAGTGTTAAGTAGGAATACATAAAAGAAAGATAAAATATTTTACTCTTTTATTCTTAATTAATTAAATTATGAATTTTATTTAATTAAAAAATAACTGTTTAAATAATATTAGTAACAATGTATAGGGAGATTGAAGCATAAGAATAAGTGAAATGAATGACAGTAATGTCACCAAAGATGGGAGGGAGGAATTTGAAATAACGTTATACATGTGAAGGGATATAGTACTATTTGAAGATGGACTTTGATAGTTAATAAAAGTGTATATCAGAAATTCTAGTTTTGGTGATGGGACACAATAACTAACTACATTGTATATTGACAAAATAAAAAAAAAAAAAAAACCAAAAAAAACCCCCCATGGGTTTGCAAAAAAAAAAAATAAATAAATAAAAAAAAAAACCATGGGTTTGCAAAAAAAAAATAAATAAATAAAAAATAATAATAATAAATAAATAAAAAAAAGAAATTCTAAGCAATTACTAAATTTTTTAAAATAGGAAATAGAATTGTTATGCTGAAGGAGGAGATAAAAAGGAACCATGTTAAATATTCAATTAAAACCCTAGAAGGCAAAAAAAGAGAAGAAAAGTACAAGTAAAATGGATAGAACACAGTTACATATATAGTTGATATTAATCTAATCCAACTACA
>NW_007729341.1:89491-96803 GCF_000696425.1 Galeopterus variegatus | reverse complement strand
CAAACCCCCCCCCCCCAAATTTAGAAATATTTAGAACTGGATAAAAATAAAAATACAACTTATCCAGATTTGTGGGATGCAGCAAAAGTAGTGCTTAGTGGGAAATTTATAGCAGTATGTGCAAATATTAGGAAAGAAAAAAATCTAAAATCAATGACCTAAACGTCCACTTTAGGAAACCAGAGAAAAAAGTGCAATTTAAGTTTAAGTCAAGGAAAAGAAAATACATAATCAAAATTAGAGCAAAAATCAATGAAACTTAAGACAGAGAAGCAATAGAGAAAATCAACAACAATGAAAAGCTGGTTCTTTGACGAGATCAATAAAATTGATAAACCTCTAGACAGGCTAACCCAGAAAATACAAGAGAAGAAGAGACGAATTATGAATATTAGAAATGAAGTAGTCAACATCACTACTGACCACATAGACATTAAAAGGACAGTAAAGAAATATCACGAATAACTCTATTCCCACAAATTTCATAACTTAGATGAGATAGAGTAATTTCTTGAAAGATACAAACTACCAAATCTCACAGAAAGAGAAATAGATAATCTGCATAGAAATACATCTATTAAAGCAATTATATCAATAGTTAATGTTTTTAAAAAAATCACCAGGCCCAGAGTGATTCACTGGTGAATTCTATCAAATATTTATGGAAGAAATGGTATCAATTCTCTAAAATTTCTTCCAGAAAATAGTAGCCAAGGAATACTTCTTAACTCATTCTATGGGGCCAGCTAAAGACATTGCAAGAAAGAAAAATACAGGCCAATATCTCTCATGAACACAGATTCAAAAATCATCAAACAGTATTAGCAAATAAAATTACACAATGCATAAAAGTTTTATGAACTGTGAAAAAATGAGATTTATTCAAGGTATCTGAGGCTTCTTCTACATTTTAAAATCAATTAATGTAATCTACCATATCAACAGGCAAAAGAAAAAAAATGTATGACATTAATCAATGGAAGAAAAATCATTCAATAAAATCCAGTGCCCATTGTCATAAAACATCTCAGCGAACTAGAAATAGAGAGGAACCTCATGAATTTGATAAAGAGAATCTACAAAATAATAAATCTAATAATCTACAAAATAATAAATCTAATAATCTACAAAAATAATCTACAAAATATAGGTTGCATTATATTTAATGATGAGTAACTGGATGTTTTCTTTCTAATACAGGAACAAGACAGGAATGTCCTAAAAGATGGGAGGGAGGAATTTGAAATAATGTTATACATGTGAAGGCATATAGTATTATTTGAAGATCAATTTTGATTAGTTAAAAGTGTATATTAGAAACTCTAAGCAGCTACTAAAAACAAAGGAGAAAATCTTTGGGATCTATGGCTAGGTAAAAGTTCATTGATTTGACACCAAAAACTGACTTATAAAAGAAAAAAATGACAAAATGGACCTCAATAAATTAAAGCATTTGCTCTGTGAAAGATCCTGTTAGGAGAACGGGGAAAAATATTTGCAAATAGCATACTAATCAAAGAAATTATATTTGGAATATATGAAAAATTAGTAATACTCATTAAGTAAACAATCTAAATAGAAAATGGGCAAGAGACTAAAGAATATATCTCAATGAAGAAGATGGAAAATAAGTACATTAGCCATTTAGGGAAATGCAAATCAAATCTTCAATGAGATATCAAAATGACTAGAAAAAAATAGTGATAGCATCAAATGCTGATGAGGATGCAGAAAAATTAAATCATTCATACATTGCTGGTGAGAATGTAAAATGGTAATAACCACTCTGGGAAATAGTTCTGTACTTTCTTATAAAATTAAATACATGCTTACCATATGACCTAGCAATTGGACTGTTGGGCATTTATCCCAGATAACTGATAATTTAAGTTTGCAAAAAACCTGTACCCAAATGTTGATCACAGCTTTATTCATAAAATACCCCCAACTTGTAAATTGACCAAGATGTCCTTCAAGGGTGATGGCTGAACAAATGGTGGTATACCCATACCATAAAATATTAAGAGCAATAAAAAGGAACAGACTATTAATACAAGCCACAACTTGAATGAAAAAAAGCCAAGCTTACAAAGTTGCATATTGTATGATTGAATTCATAAAACATTCTTGAAGTAAAATTATACAGAAGGAGTACAGATTAGTGGTATCCAGGTGTTAGGAATGAGAGTGGGCAGGATTTTTTACTTTGAGTAGCATTCACAGGAATTAAACATTAGCTTCATCCATTGCCATTTACACTAGGTACTGAAAGTATGATTTTTAAAAAAATTGTCATGTATCCACATGGAAAGTTTTCCTGTAACTGTCAAAGAAGAAAAGAGAAAAATATCACCCATTTGTTTAAGTCATATCTTTTGTGTGTTGCTAAAGTTGTTGTGAGAGTGTGAGGATCATTCTGTGGTGGATGCAGAAGAATTCAGTATAAAACACTTCATGTCTTTCAAAACCTTCTTACACATTTTATATTGTGTGAACATCACAACAACCACATTTTGTTTTAAAAAGATATTATGTAAATTTTTCAAATTAGAACACTTAATCTCATAGGTTAAGTGTGATATCCAATATCACAGTAAAAGTTATTGATAGAAAAAGTGATAGAAGCCATTTTCCTAGTCTCTTCTATTGCATGATGTTTTTAGCTATTGCATGTTTGATCTTTTCCCCGAATATATTGAATATTATAATTCAAAACAGGTGTTTATTCTTAAGTGCTATTGTACAAAACACTTGACAACACAGTGGGAAATAAATGTAGCCCTTCTTCAACGAGATTAAACGATGCACGTTACATGTGACCATATGAACACAAATGTTAACTATATTCATGGGAAAAATATAGCAAGAATTTTTAAGTAATGTTTTATGACTACTTAGAAAATAAATCCATGGGCAGTAGAAAATATCAATTCTAAGAACAATTGAAATTTATTAACTTTTTAGATATGGATAATAATCAGAATATATTTAAAGATTATTTCCCAGTTATAGTGTTATATTTTAAGATGGAGACTAAAGTTAGAATGATGTTAGCCTGAATAATGCAGAGTATGATAAGAGAGTATGATGAAAAGCAAGTGAAGAGATTGGATTTGTTAACTTGGATTTGAAGATAAGAATTAAGAGAAGCTCAGAAATTTCTTGACAGAATTTTTATATTTACTTTAACAGAAGTTAGAAGAAAGTTGCACTCTCTCTGGCATAATTAGCCCCAATAAGAAATGTAGTTTATACTAAAAAAAGAAAGATTTTTAAAAAAATTATAAAAATCCCCCCCCCCCCAAAAAAAATCCAAAATACAAAGATCCAAAAGTAAGAACTATTTTGTCAAGTGACAAGGTCATATTATTGGGAATATTATAGCAGAAGCTGTCAAGATACTTCGCAAATTGTGGCATATAGTTTCTTATCATTAAAAGATGTTGTTACTAAAAGACATTTACACTGCTATAATAGAATACCACAGACTGAGTAATATATAATGAGCAGAAATTTATCTGGCTCACAGTTCTGGGGACCAGGAAGTTCATGATTGAGGGGCTGTTTCTTTTATTGCCTTCTTGCTGCTTCATAACATGGTGGAAGGCATCACATGGGCAAGAAAGAATGAGAGAAGACAAGAGGGGGCCAAACTTGCTTTTATAACAACCCCACTCCAGTGATAATGGCATTAATCCATTCAGAGGGTGGAACTTTCATGACCTAAACACCTCCCATTAGGTCCCATTTCCCCATACTGTTGCACTGGTGATTAAGTTTTCAATACATTGTTCATGAGAAAATACACTAATGAATTCACAATAAAACTTAAAACTTACTGCTTTAAGTCGAGCAGTGCTTCCTTGCTTTTGAACTGTTAGATATTCAGGACCCAATCCCACCCACCTTGAAGAAAGAAGGAAATCTTTAACACCAGGTCAAGAGAAAAGCAAAACAGGTTCATAGATGCTATTGAACAGCTCTAATTTAACTACTGTCTTTTGACAAAATAAAATAAAATGAAAACACATTATCTTGAAGGGAGAGGGGAATTTGTGTGTCTTTCATACTTTTAAATATTTTCCAGATTTTCTATATTGTGAACATATTTTTATATTCTAAATACAATGCTGATACTGAGAAAAGAAAAAGATAATATTATGCTACAGTACTTTGGAAAGAATAAAAATTTGTGGAGGTTGAACCTATAGTAGAATTCTTTTATTGTTGAAAGACAAGCATTTTGTTCATCTCCAATTCTTACCCATAGGTAAATCATAAAACAGTGATTGCTCAGTAATGGTTCTTCTAAAAACAACGTGAACAGTCACGATGAGCCCTCACCAATGGTTGGAGTTGTTCTATAGCCTCGTTCAGAAGAAAATGCTGAAGGTGTAGTCAGTTTACATTAGTGAATGCAGTTTGATCCTGACTCTTTCTTGGCTGTTTCATGCTTTTACTTTTTTTGTTATCTTTTCTAGTCCAATATTCTTTCTATTGTCTCTTTTCTATTGTACTCTTGCTCTTTTTCGAGTCCCTCTTATTTCCCTTTCTTATCCACATTTCTCTTTCTTCTTTTCTGTTATTTTTCTTTTTGGTTTTGCTAAGTTTATTTTTTAATGGACAAATAAAAATTGTATATATGAGGGTACTTCAAAAAGTTCATGGAAAAATAGAAAAAAAAACATAATAAGAATTTTTCCACAGATGTGTTGAAAGACCCTTGTATTTATTATGTACAACATATTGTTTTGAAATATGTATACATTGTGGAATGGCTAAATCAAACTAATTAACATATACATTACCTCACATACTTATCATTTTTTGAGTGGTGAGAACACTGAAAAAATACTCTTTTAGCAATTTTCAAGAATACAATCCATCGTTATTAACTATAGACACCATGTTGTACAACAGATCTCTTGACCTTATTCCTCTTACCTAACTGAAATTTGTAACCTTTGACCCACATCTCTCCAACCTTTAACCCACTTCAGCCCCTGTCAACCCCATTGTACTTTTTACTTTTGAGTTCAACTTTTTTAGATTCCATGTATAAGTGAGATATTCTTCTTTTCCAAAAGACATTCTGAAAACGCACGAATGCATAGAAAAATGACTAAGGATATGCAACGTCAGATCTCTAGCTAATAAATTACAATTAGTATTAATTTTAATAAAGGCTATGATTAATCTTATTGGGACTTCTGATCTTCCACTGACCTCCAAATTGGCTATAGCTTACCAGATTGACTAAGTGCTTTCCCTTTTACCTACACTCAGTGCTCCTTGGATATTTGACCAAATTTTGTACATTTGCTCCAAAGGCATTGCCTTCTGAAATACAGAAGGATCATATTTTAGTTAGATGTACACTGATGGTTTTAAAGAGAAAAGAGTTTAAAGTTTCTAGCTATTTCTCCACCTGCTTTAATTATCACAGTACCCATCACCACCATACTCTACCACAACCAAGGAAAAGTGCTAATTGGAACGATCAAAGAACACTAATTAGACTACTTTTTGTTGTGGTGTATCATTTGCTATAGGGGTAATCTATATTGGAGAATAGGTGGCTTTTTCTTTCGAACTTTTTGCAAATGCAGAGTGATAAAGTGGCTTGGGCTTCCTCCTCTCATTTTTCAAAAACTCTCTTTTATCTTATTCTCAGCATCTGTCTCTCTATTTTTTTCTCCGAACCTCTCTTTTCCTCTACCATGAGTCTGGAGAAATATGACATAATGTTTTTCTTGTTTATGTGAGCGGCCAGGATCCTAAAGATTGTCATACCTCTAAAAGTCTTTAAGTTTGAGGGCAAGACACTTTTTCCTAAACAACAGGGAAAGCTCTTGCTCACCTTTCTCCCACTTTGTGAGGACTGGTATGATTCGGAACTGCCTACCTTTACTGCTAGAGAAGTAATGTCTGAACTGTGGATATAAAAGGTGAAACACGAGGTTGTTCTGGAGCTGCTGTTCTGGACTCAAGGCTATTTTGTGTATAAACAAAAGAGATTTCAGTTTCTGCTGTTGTAGCTCATTAAACTTCTACACTTGGGTTTGGAGCTTCAGCCACACAGTAATATATGTTCTTTGTGAACTGTGAGGCATGAGTTAATTGATTGGTATAAGACAGAAATCAGGTTTTTCTGGTTCTTCTGGTGAAAATGCACTTTAATGTCATTTTGTTAATATCTAAAACAACTATATTCCCCTTCTTTTCCTCTCCCCTAAATTCCCACTAAAGTCTTCACATTGTAACTTGTTATATTGGAACAAATTTGAGAACAAAAATCTCTCTTAAGAAAGGGATTCTATACTCTGATGCACTATAAATGTTACAGTTAAACATTTTTTAATAGAAATTCAATAAACATGAACAAAATTTTTAAACTTTAGCTTTTTGGCAACAAAATTCAAATGACCCCCCAAAATAATAGACTAGGTTGATATCAAGGCTTTGGTAAAAATGCAATTTCCAGAGTTCTACTTATATTCACTAGAGTTTCAGTCTGATGTCTGCCCATAAAATGAGGATTGATGGTTAGAATGATGTCCCTGAGGCATTGCTGGATTCTGAATCATGATAGATTCAATTACCTTCAATAAACTGAACTTAACTATCACAGGAAAGGTGATGAATACAAATTAGAAATATTATCAACAAGCAATGCTCCAACACAGGAGTTTTTTGATTAAGTATCAGATAACTAGCATTTCTGATTTATTGGAAACTATTCTCTAAGCACCCAAGAAAAGTAAAATCTACTGTGTATGATTCCTGGTGGTTCAGCTCACTGAGGTACAGCACCAACAATGTTTGGGTTATCTAGAGTAACCAAAATAATCAACAATTAGCAAAAGAACCCAAATAGTTTGAAGTAGTCCTACCCCATCTCCTCTGCCGAAACCAGTACCTTGTGCTTTGATCCATTTTAATGTAGGTCTCCTTTTTTCTGTCTTTCCCTTGTGTGAAGTAGTCCTACCCCATCTCCTCTGCCGAAACCAGTACCTTGTGCTTTGATCCATTTTAAAGTAGGTCTCCTTTTTTCTGTCTTTCACCCAACTGCAACACAGAAAACATGATTCTTTTTCTAACTGAATTCACTTTCTTACTTTTAATTTTTTTTAGAAGAGTCTACAAGACACTATGTGTCTGGCTTTATCTTCTTATCCAAATTTGTTTAATGCCATTATCTTCCTTCTCAGTATGGCACTGGAGAATAGGATTACTCAGTCACCTCACACTATGCTTCAAAGACAGTCTAGAAATGGATCCTCATATATATGGGGATTTAATATACAATAAT
>NW_007729341.1:86314-89084 GCF_000696425.1 Galeopterus variegatus | reverse complement strand
ATGCTTCAAAGACAGTCTAGAAATGGATCCTCATATATATGGGGATTTAATATACAATAATGTTTCCAGTCAGTAGCAAAAGGATTCATTATTTAATAAGTAATGCTAACCCAAACAAATGGCCATCTGGAGGAGAGCAAGATTTAGGCTCTATCCTATATTATATGGAATACAATGAATGTGTAAAAAATTATAATTCAAAAGTTTAAAAATATTATTGTAACATTACAGGAAAATTTAATTAAGTGTAAAATTAGATTGGGAAGACTGCAAACCCATATTCATAATATAAAAATTAAATTTGTATAGAGAAGGTTTTATCCACCATGTCAATAGAGAAGTAATAGATTTGGGGAAAATATGGGAAATGTGGAGCATAGAAAATGTAAGAATCAGTTAAAGATTGATAAGAAAGAAATTAAAAACATGTAAGAAAAAATGAACACAAGGATGTTAATAGGCATTTCACAGAAGAGCAAATCCAGATTGCTAACAAACATGAAGAGATGCTCAAACTTAGTGGTAGTCAAGGAAGTAAAATCAAAGTAACCTAAAAATATCACATTTACTTACTAAACATGTGCAAATTTATTTATTTTTATTTTGTTTTTATTTTTTTTTGTTTTTTTCATGACCGGTAAGGGGATCGCAACCCTTGGCTTGGTGTCGAGTGCACCGGCCATTCCTATATAGGATCTGAACCCGCAGCAGGAGCGGCGCTGCGCTCCCAGCGCTGCACTCTCCCGAGTGTGCCATGGAGTCGGCCCAACATGTGCAAATTTAAAAGTCTAGAGGGCCTATCCTTATCACTGCCAGTGATGCAAGTAAGAGAGTGCCGGAAATGTGAGCTGTGACAACTGTTGTAGAAAATAACTCAGAAATGACTATTAATAAAATTATAAGACACTTACGACTACACAATCAAGTAAGGGTGATATTTCCCTAGGAACTTTAAACAAGCTTGAAAATATGTGTATATATGTATGTGCTCCTGTGTGCTTGTGATTTCAGAAGTTTTTATGGTGGCAAAAACCCGGAAAATGTATATATGTGTGTTTGATTTATAGTAATAGGAATAGAAAGAAAATATGAAAGAAAACCTATTAGATTTTCAGAAGAGGTTATGGTGAGTGGGAAGAAATAATGGAAAGATAAGGGTCTGTTTTGCATGGCTGGCCTTCAACCATCAAACACCCCCCACCCTGCCCGCCTTTTTATTTTTATTTTTATTTTTTTGGCAGCTAGCCAGTAAGGGGATCTGACCCCTTGACCTTGATGGTGTATAACACTGTGTTCTAACCAACTGAGCTAACTGGCCAGCCCCCAAATTCTTTTAAAATGCTACCACATCTGAATTTTCTATCTCTCAATCTTTTTTTTGTTGAATTTTTAGCACTTACATTTTATTTACCTATTCTTTTCTTATTCTCTCCACCATGGATGAAAGTTCAGTGAACCTAGTCTGCCTTGTTCATAATGGAGTGTCATCTCAGAGCACCATGATTACATAAAACAGGTGCTCAATACATATTTGTCAAATTAAGAAGCAAGCATTTTGGCTTTAATCCTGTTTTACATCTGCAGATCTTTTTCCACCTGCTTTACTAAACAGTTCATTGCATGGCAGTATGTAGGAGAGACTTTGAAAGAGAACAGAATTTGTTAAATTCATAATCTATCCCAACACTTTATATATTATGACTAATTTAATGTTTTCTACAACCAATATCATGATTCCCTTCCAGCAATGACCAAATAAGATTAAGTAATTTAAGTAATTTTCCAAATGAATTACTGAAAGATAGAGGCAAAATTTGGAATGATGTTGCTGTGGGTCAAATGTGTCCCCCTGAATTTAATATATTGAAAACTTTATCTCTATTATAACACTGTTAAGCGAGTGGGAAATCCAATTTTGATATTTAAAAGGTGGGGCCTTGAAGAGGTGATTAGATTATGAGGACTGCGTCCTTGTGAATGGATTAATTCATTCATGGAGTAACAGGCATCGTTCTGATGGATTTAAAAGGAGAGCAAGCGAGCAGGTTAGTGCTCTTATTCAGCCCATTCTCGCCATGTGACACCCTGTTTTGCTGCAGAGTCACCACCAGAAGGAGGGCCTTCACCAGATGCGTTCCCTGAACTTTGGACTCCTTGGCCTCCAAATCTGTAAGAAATACATTTCACTCATTTACAAATTACCCAGTTTTACATATTCAGTTATAAGCAACAGAAACAGACTAATACAGGTGTCTATTTTCCTTTCTGATCTTTGGCATTTACATTATATCATATATAGTGAATTCTTGTCTTTTTAAGTTGCCTTGGCCTCCATTTTCAATAAAAGTTTAACTTTCCTATACCTTAAGCAGGGCTTAGTAACCCTTGGCAGTTTCCAGTTCTACACAACACCCAAATGACCCAGAGAGGTGACCAGAGATAAGAACTTACAGTCATCTCTCCTGCCTATCTGACTGGGCTCCCCCCTTTCCCACAGAATCCTTTAAACAGATTATTCAGGCATTTGCCTGTGAACTTAAAGTGACCTGCACCCCATTCCCTTACACACACTGCTAGTTGGCACATGCTCTTCTTTCTGTCTAACTCTTCATTCCTGAAGAGTTGACTCATTACGCCTTCTCTGCCCAGGATCTCTGAGTAAAATTTCTTGAACTTGTTTTCTTCTTTTTTTAAGAAATGAATTTTTAAAAAAAAATTTAATTAATTTTTTTATTATTCTATTTTTTGCATATTACATTTTTTACTGGTT
>NW_007729341.1:75991-86184 GCF_000696425.1 Galeopterus variegatus | reverse complement strand
TGCCTTCTCTGCCCAGGATCTCTGAGTAAAATTTCTTGAACTTGTTTTCTTCTTTTTTTAAGAAATGAATTTTTAAAAAAAAATTTAATTAATTTTTTTATTATTCTATTTTTTGCATATTACATTTTTTACTGGTTATTAATATTCATGAGATACAAAACTGGTTGTCACCACACGTGCCCAAGATGTGATGGCCAGATCCATACTCTCAGCATGCCCCTTACTACAAATTACAATTATACCCATGTCCCCCACCCAATTATCCCTGACCTCCCTTCACATCCCCCTTTCCCTCACTCCACTTTGTATCCCTAGGTGTGCTCTCTCCCTCTGGAAGTCCAACACACCACTGTGGTCTTTCTTTCCTTCCTTCTTTCTCTCTTAGCTCCCACTTATGAATACATGTGGTATTTATCCCTCTGTGCTTTGCTTATTTCACTCAACATAAGTTTCTCCAAGTTCATCCATGTTGTTGTGAATAGGAGAATTTCATTCTTTTCTATGGTAGAGTAGTATTCCATGGTTATATATACCATATTTTCCTTACCCAATCATCTATCAATGGACATTTATGTTGGTTCCATATCTTGGCTATTGTAAACAGAGCTGTAATGAACTTGGGAGTGCAGGTATCCCTTTGACATGATGATTTCCATTCCTTTGGGTCTATACCCAGAAGTGGGATTGCTGGATCATATGGAAGATCTATCCGTAGTTGTTTGAGAAAACTCCATACTTTTTCCATAGTGGTTGTACTAATTTACAGTCCCAAAAACAGTTAGTAGCATTCTCTTCTCTCCACACCCTCGCCAGCATTTGTTATTCTCTGTCTTTTTTGATTATAGCCAGTCTAACTGGGGTGATGTGATATCTCAATGTGGTTCTAATTTGCATTTCCCTGATGACTAGTGATGTTGATCATTTTTTCATGTACCAATTGGCTATTTGTATGTCTTCATTTGAAAAATGTCTATTCATTTCCTTTGCTCATTTTTAATTGGATTATTAGTTTTTTTACTGTGTAATTGTTTGAGTTTCTTATATATTATGGATATTAATCCCTTGTCAGATGCATAGTTAGAAAAGATTTTCTCCCACTCTGTAGATTGTCGTTTCACTCGGTTGATTGTTTCCTTTGCTGTGCAGAAGCTTTTCAGTTTGATATAGTCCCATTTCTTTATTTTTTCTTTTGTTGCCTGTGCTTTTGAGCTCATGTTCATCAAGTCTGTGCCCAGACCTAGTTCCTTAGGTGTCTCACCTATATTTTCTGTTGGTAATTTTACAGTTTCAAGTCTTATGCTTAAGTCTTTAATCCATTTTGAGTTTATTTTAGTATATGGTAAGAGGTGCATGTCTAGTTTCATTCTTCTGCATATGAATATCCAATTTTCCCAGCACCACTTAATAAAGAGGCAATTTTTTCCCCAATGTAGGTTTTTGTTGCCTTTGTCAAATATCACATGGCTGTAAGCCTGAGGGATGATTTCTGGGTTCTCTATTCTGCTCCACTGGTCCAAGTGTCTATTTTTATGCCAGTAACATGCTGTTTTGGTTACTATAGCTTTGTCATATAATTTGAAATCAGGTAGTGTTATGCCTCTGGGTTTATTTTTTTTTGCTCAGGATTGCTTTGGCTATTTGGGGTCATTTGTTGTTCCATATGGATGTTAAGATTGTTTTTTTCCATTTCTGTGAAGAATGTCTTTGGTATTTTGAAGGGGACTGCATTGAATCTGTAGATCACTTTGGGTAGTATAGACATTTTCACAATGTTAATTCTTCCAACCCAAATATTGTGGTGGTGGATTGAATTTGCACCTCCCATTTGAAGACCAGGGGCTTCCCCAGGCCTGGTTTTCCCTGGGATGCTGTGGGTGGGAAGTTACAAGGTTGGGCTCCCAGTGCTAGAGTGATGGTCAGGCAGGTATAAACTGGACAGGGGTTAAACAAAGGCATCTTCCAGTATAAATGAGCTTCCTATATGAGGAATCCCCTGGCCTTGGGTCAGACAACTAAGAATTAGGCCATCCTCCAGGTAAAAGGAGTATCCTATGAAAGGAGCACTGTAAACAACCATGTCCAGCTCCCCTTCATTTCTCCTTAAGGCATGGCTGCTAGCCACTCTGGTGCTAGAACCCTAATTTAGTTGGGAGCTCTTAAAACACCATAGTACCTGAGGGAACAAAGGAAGTTAATGGAAATAATTTGTTTCCTCCTGTTCTGTCACTCACCTTACTCAGTGTTCACATGCATTGACTCATTTAATTCACACAGAAAATCTCATATTTTATATAGAAAATATTATATATACATAATAAATATGCTCTCTATATACATATGTATGTATATACAAATGAGGGTATTTCACAAATTCATGGAAAAATACAATTAAGAGATAATATGAACCTTTCCATAAACTTTTGACGTACTCTGTATACATAAATATTGGCACAGATTGAAACACAAGTCATCCATATCCACATAATTGTAGCAATAGGCTACAATTTTTTTAATCTTAAAATTCACTTTTGAATTTAAAAGTTGATTTTAAAGTTATTATCTTAAATCTCAGTTGAATCTAAACTTTTTAAAGCACGTGTCATCTTTCTATTATAAAATCCTGGAAAATTTACTTAACCTGTTTAAGCCTCTGTTTTCTCATTGATAAATGTTGATAATCATAGTATCTATCTCACAAAATAGTTTTGAATTAATTAGTTAATGTGATTGAAACTATATCTGTTTTGAGGAAGAACTCAACTAATATGTGCAATTAAGTGTTATTCTTAAAACTGTTATGTGGCACCTGAAATTCACATGTCCTTGAATGGTTAAAAGTGAGTATTACTTCTGGATCAGAACATGACCTCCAAAATCCCTTTCCATTCTACCAGTGAAGGAAAAATGAGAGAGAAGTGCTGCTGTTTCTGTGTTTAACAGTATTCAGGGAGTTAAAGAAGTAGATGCTCATAATAGTGATTGTAGTAGACTCTGGGATATTTCACTGTTATCAAATCTGTCAGAGCTAATTTTGCTTCACAAAGGTCACTGGTGTTGAGTCTCTGTTTGCAGTGACTGACAATTGTAGGTATCAAGAACTTGGGGTTATCCACTCCTCTGATCAGGGTTTCTCTAAACAAATGTTGACAATATGGGCCATTTGACAGTGTGCAGACAGAGAGTCAATTGGAGCATCTGGGCCTTAATTACTTGGGTTCACCAAACTTCAATTGACATTGATACTCATTTTAATTCAAACAAAGATTCAAAATGTGCTTTCCTTTAAAAAAATTTTTAACTATAAGCTGTGTTTACTAAAACCAAGATACATTATATTTTCTCTATTGTATCAACTCACAGAATTAATATTGCTCCTTCATCATTATAAAGTTTTATTATATGACTGTTGTTGGATTTGTCTTGATGAATCTGGTCTTTAGAGGACAATAACAACATTATGAAAGTGAGACGAAAATTTTTTATTCACAAGAGTCTATACAATCAACCAGTGTGTAAAACCTTGTGGACTGATTTATAAGTTGAAGGCATTTCTTTAGTTATTTCACTTTCTTCAAATCCAGTTTTCTTTCAAAATTCTAGCTGTTGCTATTATATTGAGAAGAGCAATAAAAAATGAAGACTAATTTGTAAGTAATCTTGTATGGGTTATTTAACTTAATTATGCTAATCCCATGCTTCTCACCCTCCTTGATCTTCCCAAACTTTTCTGTAAAAAGATCAGAAAAAAAAGATATTTTGTCACATATAAAACAACAGAAAGATCATGGACCTGGTGTTATTGTTAGTGGCTCCCTCCTAGAGTTCACAGTGATGCATAGAAGTCAGAATCTTTTCTAGTTTGTGGAATTGTGGGAAGCCTTACTAATATAATGAGGTTCGGTGATATCTTGAGAGCAAGCAATGAAAATATCACTCTCCAGGAGTTCTTTTATCAACACCATAATAATCTACATTTTAGACTGTGGTAAACTGAATAATGACTTCCAAATGACATACATGGCCCCAAATGATGCTCACATCCTAATCCCCAGAATCTGTGAACACGTTACCTTGCTTGGTCAATGGGACATAGGATATATGATTAAGTTAAGGATCTTTAGATGGGGAGCTAATCTCAAATTACCCATTGGGCATAATGTAATCATAAAAGTGTTTATAAGAGGGGGGATCAAAATCAAAAAACATATATAAATATTAAACCAGTGGTTGGATTGATGCACTTTGGAGATGGAGGAAGTGGCCATTCACCAAAGAGTACAGGCAGAAGAAAATGGATTTCTCCCCTAAAGACTCCATGAGAAACACAGCCATGCTATTCTTTTGATGTTCTGACCCTAGAAATGTAAGAAAATAAATTTATGTTGTTATAAGCCACTGAGTTTCTGGTAATTTGTTAGAGCAGTAACAAGAAACATATATAACACACAATGAAGGTGTTATGAGATGTGTGAATGCTGAATCTACTAGTGGACCGTCCCTCCTATCATGGATGCTTCCCATTTGGTGGGATTTTTCTCTTTCTTTCTGAAAAGTTATGGCCATATACGAGTGAACATGCTTTTAATGGCAAGCAGTAGAAAACTCTAGTAAGATCCCCAATTCAGTAAATTAGAAAAAAAAAAATACAAATTCCATGGAAACTGAGATTGAACTTTAAAATCCACCAACTGGAAAAACAGGGGCGGGGACTGCTCTAGGGAACTCTGCAACAGGGATTTAGGTGTTAAACAAGAGTGTTCAAGTGAACATAATCTGGGCTCTAATAACTCAGTTTCTATGTCTCTCAAATCAAAATGTTAAAACTTCTGATTGGCTCAGGTTGGGCCAGATGCCCCCCTGGATCTGTCAGTCATGGTCAAGAAAAAAAGCCCGTACAGTAACAATACAGCCGGTGGAAGACCACCCCTTTGCTTTGAAGACCATTCTCTGAGAAGAGGGATCCATGAGTCCCAGTGATTCTGAGAACTGATGACCCAAGGGGCTTACGACACCATGGATATTGCTGGATCCATTTGTTTCTTCCCTGAGGCACAGATTACAGATACAAAAGTAGAAAATCTCAGATTTAACTTAATCACAAAAGGAAGAAGACCTGGCAAATAAAAAAAATAAAAAATAAAAAATAAACCCCACTGAATATTAGCTATAAAACACTGCCGAGACTGCCCAGAAAATTAAAAAAAATAATAAATAAATCTAATAAAAAATATAATATACATATAAAGAAAATATAATATACATATAAAGAAAAAATATAATATACATATAAAGAAAAGGGAAGTTACAAAAAAGTAATACACAGGCTTCAGAAATTCATCATTGAATCCATATGTCCAGAAAATGTTATCTCAGTTCCAATTGTGTTGTCCTCTTTTTAAAGCCAACTCCAGCATACTGGGCTAAGACAACCTGGACTAGAATCCTCTCTGTCCTGTTAACCAGCTCTATGACTTTGGGCAAGTAACTTAAACTTTCAATGTCTCAATTTCTTAATATATAAAATGAAGACAATAATACTATGAAGCATTGTTAGAAATAGAAGGCATACGTGAAAGTGCCTGCTACATAGTAGACGGTCAGTAAATATTAGCCAAATTTTCCCTTTCCTCAATGTAAAATGTAGAGAAAGTCAGAATGTGCATGTAGTAAAAAAGCACTCATGCTTAATATAAAGGAATGAATAATTTTCTGGAAAGACAAAACATCTGTTCTTAAACTTTTCTATTTCTAGTACACATCTCTTTCAAATTTCAGAAAATATATTTAAAATTATACATAAATTATACACTCAAGGAGTGTATGTGTTTATCTGTAGGGATTTTCTGCTTTTAAAAATCATATCAGTGTTTAATAACCTATTAAAATATGCCCTTTATCATCACTGCCTTGTTCTTTCATGTGTCTAAGGAGACTTAATTTACACAAACATGTGAAAAATATCTATGATAGTACCCCTGGAAAAATGGACATAAAATAAAGATGATAAAGACATGGGAGGGTGAAGAGTGAATGAGAGAGGTGTAGTAGTCTACATACCTAGTGTTCTCAGTATAGTCAATTTTGGGTAATTGTACAGATTATCTCAAGAGGATAAATTTTTATGTGAGAGGAGCCTCAGCCAAGCAGGGTCAGTACAATGTATTGGTTAGGGAAAGCCTCTGGGTCAGGCTGCCCGATTGCAAATCTCTGATGCTACATTCTAGTATGATTTTAAGCAAGCTATTACCCTCTTGTTTGCTCTCCAATAAAAGAAGGGACATAGTTCTTTCCTGGTCAGTTTATATATAAGAATCACAAGTATTCCAGGCACTTAGAATGTACAAGACATACAGTAAGTGTTTCATAAGCACTTGCTTAGAAAAGTAACATTTTTGAAAATATTGACATTTAGGATTATAATTATCATTAAAACGTATCTTACTAAAGTGATTTAGCAAGGTGAAGTTTACTTTATGCCACTCATAATTGTACTATAACCTGCATATGAAAAAGATGTGTGATTATAATTATCATTAAAACGTATCTTACTAAAGTGATTTAGCAAGGTGAAGTTTACTTTACGCCACTCATAATTGTACTATAACCTGCATATGAAAAAGATGTGCAGTTCTGTGTTCATTTAGTTTTCCCCATGCCCAGTCCAATCCTAGCACAATAGTAGATGTTCATTGTGAATTTTTTGAACTGAATTTAGATTACTTGAATCACTAGCCAAGTGAAGCATAATGAACAGGCAATTAAAAATCTTACCCACTTCAAGCACTTACACAATGCCAGTTTCTGCATTTATAAACAGAAAACAATCTAACTTCTTTGTAGAGTTTAAATGAGGATTTTTACAATGTCTGTAAAAGACCAGACACTATCTTTGGTTATTGTTGTTGTTATTTTGAAATACTAGTAATTCTGTAGAGTGGAGTGAGACTAGAGGATGACAGATTAATTCTAATTAAGGGAATAAGAGAGAAACTCAATATTATTCAAATGGTACCAGCAATTTTGTGATCTGCATGTGATATATTTGAGAATATGGGAGGCTAATTTTGAGACAGTTTATATGCTGATTTAATGAAATTTAAGGAAATTGAAAACTACTTAACATACTTACTTGATCTGGTCTTTTAGGTATGGTTTTATCATCTCCATTTGCTTCATTCGTTTCTGCAATGGGGTCACTTCCTCACTATCAATGTCAGTCTCAACCTTTGTTGCTGCCCTAGAGGCCAATTTACTCTTGTAATGTCTATTGTAACTCACCTGCATACATCATTTGCTAAAATGAACTCCGTGAGAAATTTATGAGTCTTATTCCACACTCTGCATCTAACTAGTGCCTTTACTTTACCCACTGATGCCCAACAGCCTCTCAAATGTGAAAATGAACTTACCTCAGGAAGTCAAAATAATTAAGGTAAGTCAGAATAAATTAAAAAGTGAGTTTGCTTTGTAATGGAAATCAAGTTAAATATTTATAAAACCACCTGATAGCTTTTATTATTTTATTAGAAGTTAACTAAACATATGGAAGACATTATAAATAGTGATATAAGTCAGGAATACACACCATGCTGTTTTTTTTTTTTAAATAATAAACAATACATCGTCCTTGACCTAAAGGACCTCATAGAAAGGAGATGATAACTTGAGGTTTCATATCAAATGTACTGTGATTATAAAGTAATAACATATTTATCAATATATAAATATATCTATGAATAAATAAATAAATAAACCATTAGTGAATTTTTTTTTTTAAAAAAGGAATTAGGGGTCTACTCAAGTATGAACCCATGTTAACTTAACTAATTACATCTGCAATAACCCTATGTCCAAATAAGGTCACATTCCGAGATTCTGTGGTTCGAACTTTAACATATCTTTTAGGGGAACACAATTCAACCCGTAACAAATATGGTCTGAGAACACAGCTAAGCAATGTTATTGAAAATATGTGCTAATAAGGAGCTTACGTAGCTGAAGAGTCATGCATTTGTTGGTTTCACTGCAGGGACTTGGAGGCACCATTTAGTTTTCTCTGGACTTATCTTGTCCCCAGTATAAAGACCATTATTTTAATAAATGAATGTGCTGTGGTCTAAATGTATGTGTCGCCCCAAAGTTCCTATGTTTGAACCTGACCCCCAAAGTGATGGTAAAAGAGGTGGGGCCTTTGGGAGGTATTAGTGCCCTTATAAAAGAGGCCTGAGGGAGCTTGTTAGTCCCTTTTTGCCCTTCCACCATATGGAAACATAGAAAGCACCATCTATGAGGTACAGGCCCTCACCAGACACTGAATCTGCTGGTACCATGATCTTGGAATTTCCAGTCTCCAGAACTGTGAGTAATAAATTTCTGTTGTTTATAAATTACCCAGTTTAAGGTATTTTGTAAAGTGGACCAAATGAACTAAGACAGAAATGTAATTAGTTTATCCGAGGGTACTTTAAAAAGTGCATGAAGAGATTTGTGCTATCTTTTAACTCTATTTCTCCATTCAGTTTTAGAAGTACCCTCATATGTTTGCTTTATCTTACATTTTATGCTATCAGAAAAACCTATTTCCTTGCCTTGGTGTCAACTTGCAAATAGTATCTCTAGAATTAATTTGGTTTTAAAACACAGGAAGAGGGACATAGAGGAGATGTTATATTATAATAGAATTAACTTCTCTCTCAGTACAAAAAATCCTTCTATAACGTTCCAGTTTTATGATCATGTCATGTCTTCTTGAACCCTTCCAGAAGCTGGAAAGCTATATTTGGAGCAGAGAGAGGGAATGGCACCTATTGAATGCATGCCATATATTATTTAATTGAATCCTCACACTTCCCTAGGAGGAAGCCACCATACCTCCCATTTCTGAGTTGAGGAAACAGTCTGAGATAGTTTAAGTTAATTGCTCCATGTCTCACAGCTACTAAGGGGCAGAGCCATGATTTGAACCAATGAAACATATATCTTCCTCTGGCAAATTATTGTTCCCTTGACAATATTTATTACCTTTCACACAAACAGACACAAAACAAATAAAGCAACTATAAATGTGGTGATTAAAACACATGATAGGTGAGTTGCAAGAAGAAAAATAACATTTTAGAGCTACAGGCCCTCACCAGACACTGAATCTGCTGGTACCATGATCTTGGAATTTCCAGTCTCCAGAACTGTGAGTAATAAATTTCTGTTGTTTATAAATTACCCAGTTTAAGGTATTTTGTAAAGTGGACCAAATGAACTAAGACAGAAATGTAATTAGTTTATCCGAGGGTACTTTAAAAAGTGCATGAAGAGATTTGTGCTATCTTTTAACTCTATTTCTCCATTCAGTTTTAGAAGTACCCTCATATGTTTGCTTTATCTTACATTTTATGCTATCAGAAAAACCTATTTCCTTGCCTTGGTGTCAACTTGCAAATAGTATCTCTAGAATTAATTTGGTTTTAAAACACAGGAAGAGGGACATAGAGGAGATGTTATATTATAATAGAATTAACTTCTCTCTCAGTACAAAAAATCCTTCTATAACGTTCCAGTTTTATGATCATGTCATGNACAGTGTGGACTGTGTTCTAACTTTCCCACTTACGATAGAAAAAAATGCCAAGAGGAAGGAGAAAGAGGAATTGAATTAGTAATGCTTAAGTATAAAAAGGTAAGCATAACTGTATATAAATTCAAGTGTGTTTTCAAGAAATATAATCATCTTTATTCACAAAGATTAATAATTAAAAAGTCAAAAGACATGGACAGTATCCCTCTATCTTCTAAAAATAGCAATCCATTTAGTTCAGTTTAATAAAGGTTGTTAGAAAAATCAAACTTAGATCTTAAATTAGAAATGCTCCCTTTTCCCCCATGCTTTTAGAGTAAAGGATTAAAAGGAAAAGTTTCATTGTTTATTTCTGTACCTAATTTTTAAGGATAGGGCTTCTGTATGACTGTAGGTTCTATTAACATTTTTTAATCTCCCACCTAATTAATATTCATTTTTGAAGAGTGGAAATCGTCTTGCTTATTTTAAGTAAAAATAAAGGGCACTGCTGTTTGTAACTAATTGCTAATTGAGCAATTACTCTATCATGTGGCACTGGTAAAAACCATTACTTGAGGTTTTCAGCAACTTCTGATTTTAACTTAATAATCATTTGAGTTGAAATTATTTAGTAAATTAA
>NW_007729341.1:71613-75116 GCF_000696425.1 Galeopterus variegatus | reverse complement strand
AATCCTGCCTTTGCTTTTGTCTAGGACTGATTCACGGTAGATTAACCAGAAGGTTAAACGGGATCAAATTCTCAGTCCTCACTACCTTACTCTCATTTCCAATTCCCTATCCCTGCACTGCAGGTACCTTGCAGAATCAGAGTTAGAACTGATTGGCCAGGTGCACAGCCAGACCTGCCAGCCTTCTCCCAGAAACCTTTGGATATTGTCAAACCATTGGTGCAAGGGATCAAAAACTTGCCACTGCTCATCAAACCTGACTTTTGTGCAGAGAAAACTATTGCAACTTTGTTAGGGCTCCTCCTATTATTAAAACATTTCAGCAAATAGAAATATACTATAGCAAATTGCTCTTAAGAAGCACTGAACAAAGGGCATTTAAAAATGGAGAGGAACTTTCAACCAATTTCCTCTGCTAAAGAAAATGTTTATTAGTCTGCACAGAAAATTGGCTATTGCTGCTGTGCCTAGTCCCTCTCCTGTAAGAACTGCCAGTTCATTCAGTTCATCAGCCAAAGCTGAATTAGAAACTACCATTTTTTCTGCTCTCACTTGTGCTTTTTCCAATATCATTATTACATAGTAGTGCTGTCTGGTGGGATGTGTACTAGACTTGGCAAAGGAATCTTTGGATTGTGTGTACCCATCAGCCAAAACTGACTCATTTTGTGTGTTTAAAAAGCCAAGTTTTTGTTTCCTAGATTCATTGCTTCTATTTTTTAAGGTGGGTTGGTTTGTAATAATATACCATTCATGATGTTTTTAAAATATACTCTGAAATTTCTACTTTTTAATAAAGAAAAACCTTTAGTTATAGATTCCAAAATATTTCAATATTTAACCAATATTATGCAAATAATCTCTAAAATGTAAAGAAAATAGAGGATTAAGCTATGTTCTTATTCATTTTCCCAATCCAGGTAAAAGGATCTAGAAGAAAGTCTTACTCACCTAGTAATGCATAAAGAGATTCTTGTGCTTCCATGTTTGTGATATATGTTATGATAAAGGCTTTAAGAAAATTCGAACAATATGCACTGGAGCCAGAAACCCCTACTGAAAATGTCTTTAGATTGCTTTTGTAAAATGATAATTTTTATTGGTGCTTTTCAGCCACTTATGATTAAACTTGAAAATCATTTTATTTAAGTGATTATGATTTATCATTTGATGGCTATTGATAGTAAGGTCCAACTTTTTAAAATTCAGCTCTACTATATTTAAATTAATGAATTAATTCAGAATTATGTATTAATATGTCTACACTGTTCTAACCACTGGGTTTACAGCTAGAACACATTTCTCTTCTCACTCTAGTGAAGAGAGACAATTAATAATACATGTAGGTACATATTGTAGGATAGTGAGAAGAACCACTTAAGGAAATGCAACAGAATAATATGTGTTGGCAACAAGAGGCTGGTTTAGCCAGCGTGCTCAGGAAATGTAAATTCTGAGCTCTTACCTGAAAGGTAGGAGCAGCCGTGCAAACATCTGGGAGAAGCACTAAAAGCAAGGAAGAAGCAAATGCAAAGATCCTGAAACAGAAATGAATTTACTGTGTTTAAGGAACTGATAAAGAACACGTGTAACTGAAGCTGGGCTAAGAAAGATCAGAAGGATGGGTGAATGGTGAGGTGGGAGAGAAAGAGAGGGGCCGCAGCCTGTGGAATAAGCACAAGCCAATGTTATTCCTGAAAAAATGGCAATTCAGATTTCACATTCTGTTAGTTTAAAAAGCACAACTACATTTGCTTTTGTAAAGTGCTTTAGTTGAAGCCTAGAAACCAATCAGGGCAGTCATTTAGGTTCCATGTGTTGCTTATATATGAGAAAGACATTCTGACACTTCATTCCTAGGGGTAAGCTAGGAGAAAAAATAAATCCATTTTAAAAAGACCTTTCTGAGTGCTGGAAATGGACGGCAGTAGTGCGGGGAGCGTGGTGGTCCAATGTGAAGCCTTCAGAAGGCTGGGCTGATTACATGTGAGATGTCTACTCCCCAAGTGATGAGAAGAGTCAGGAAACCGCTGCCTCACTTATGTGCTGAAAATTATGTATTTCGTGGCAACAAATCCTCTTATATGTGCTCTCAAGTTTGTAAGGGGTGCACAAATTTGTTTTATTTATTTTTTGCTCCCAAAGTGTGAGTACATAAAATTAATAGCAAAAATTAACTTATTTGAATATCATTATTAAAAAAAGTGAAATGTTTACTGGATTGAATTTCTGTGCTTTTCTTTTAAACTGTCTTTCTTATGCTCGAATATATACACATATAATATATATATTTTATTTTTCCATAAAATGCTATGACAGTTGAACCAAACACTGAAAGCAGAAAACAACAACAAAAATGGACACAAAGAATGATTATGTTTTGTAATGATGAATATGCTAATTATCCTGATTTGATTGACATATATTGTACACTAATACTGATAATTTACTCTGTATGCCAGAAATATGTATAATCAATTATGTTTCAATAAAAAAAGGAAAAAAATGTTTTTAAGAAAGAAAGTATTGATATCATCTTAGGGCACTTCAAATATTAAGGTCAGAGAGTAATAAACAGGTTGATATTTTTAAGAAGAATCATACTTGGAAGACAATAGTATATGATGAACAAGAATAATAAAGGAATGTGTGTGTGTGTCTATGTGTCTGTGGAGACACTGCAACAAACTCCAGACAAGTCCAGTGCTGTAGACTCATCTCTGCTGTAACTTCACAGAGACTTTTTCATCATTAGGTAACTGTCTTTTTTTTCTTTCTATTATGATTTCTCACTGCCGCACTGCAGCAACACTGAAAAAAAAAAAAGAAAAAAAAAAAAAAGGAAAAGCTGAAAATGCTCTTGACTCTGGAGCACAGATAACAGAAAGGCCACCACTTTGCTCCTCAGACTACCCTACTCCATCTGCCAATTTGCAGAAGTGGGTTACCTGTTTCATTGCTAATGATGAGATCAGAAGGTGCTGTAGCTACTCTCACTCCAGCAAGCAATAGCTATCCCCTCTCAAGGATGCAGTTTTCTTGAATTTTTCTAAAGGATCAGGCTGTTAATACTACTGCTAGATGCCAATATCAGAAAATAACTTTTAAAAACTGTGGTGTGCTTTCCTTCTCTAGTCTCCAAAAAGGAACACTTCCATCTATCTACAATTAAAAATAAAATACCAGATAAATCTAGAGGAATTCTGAAGGGAACAAAGCCTGTACCTTTGGAGACAATGTTTGAAAACATTAGAAATATTTCTACACCAAGAAAAGCCAAAGATGTTGTAGCACTCCAGAGATGTAAGTGGTCTCCTGTAGGGGCCCTGTGTTTTCCTTGTAGGAAACCTGAAATTACAGGAGAAAGCAGGTCACCCAGCATGCATAAACTGGTAGGAAGAGAGAAGCATGCATATTTTATTACCTGAGTAAGCTACAACAGTTCATTTTCTTGCTTTTTCCAAACTTGTCTAAGCAGTTTAGTTGTGTTCTGAAAATTCCAT
>NW_007729341.1:69931-70836 GCF_000696425.1 Galeopterus variegatus | reverse complement strand
ACAGTTCATTTTCTTGCTTTTTCCAAACTTGTCTAAGCAGTTTAGTTGTGTTCTGAAAATTCCATTTTGATTTAGTAAGCCGTCTCAATCAAGTAACTAATCAAAAAGAGTTACTACAAGTTAAGTAAGTGTAATATAACAGAAACAAAATAATTCCTGCAACATGGAGTTTGACTGGAGAATCTCTAGTAGCAATGCGCACTGCACAAGAAGGGTTCATACGGCCCTTGCTTTCATAGGCTTTTTAGGATTGGCAGGCACAGAAATGTGTTCTACTCTTTTGGTGGGATTTTCCTTAACAGGAGCAGATAAATGCTTATAGCATCTCCGTCCACGAGGACAATATATATATATTAAAATCTCTCTGTGTTCCCAGAGGGTTCTTGATGTTGTGGACACAGCTAGAAAACAGAAACGAAACAAAACAAAACAAAACAAAACAAAACAACAACAACAACAAACCTTCCCTTATAGAGCTTTCATTCCAGGGAAGGGAAGAGACGCCCATACACACATGAAATTTGCATTACGTTAGAAAGTGATATGATCTACTAAATAAAGATGCAGCAGCGATGAGTGATCTGAGGTGTCAAGAACTGGAAATTGTAAGTGCAGTGGCCAGAAAGGTCAGCCTGCAGTACAGGAAAGCCATTCTAAGGTGCTGAAGTGATTGCTGTAAACAAAACATTTTCCGTGGAGGTGCTGGATCGCTCCACCTCCTGGGATGGAAAAACACCCTCACTTAATGGAAACAGGAGCATAGGATCAGAAGAGATAGTTTTTGGCTGGATTCGGCCAGCAAGAGGAATATGTGGACACAGCCGTGCTGGGAAATGGCCTCAGGGAGTTGCCTGGAGAATATTGAGTGTACACACACAAACACACACACACACCCCTAAATGCCT
>NW_007729341.1:67418-68079 GCF_000696425.1 Galeopterus variegatus | reverse complement strand
TAAGAAACTGGGTGATACAGCACAGTTTGAGTTCCTTTCTATCAAAAAGATTCAAAATGACCAAAGAAGAAATTAAGTGAAAACATAAAATAAAGTGTAAGTGTGATTATTAAATTATAAGTAGGCATCCTCAGAAATTCTGCTTTACTTTTCAGAAGAGAATGAGGCCTCTTCTCCCTCTAAATCCACCCACCTTGTGCTGGCATCTGCACTCAACAACAGTTTACTGAGCACCTAGTTCTTCCTTAGAACTGCACTCACATTACTGCTTTATTCAACAAATAACGGGCATTTAACACTAATAGCTGCACACAGGGTATTAATGGAACTTATTTCCTGCCTAGTGAAAAAATAGACATAAAAACTGTTTCAATAAAACTTGAAAAGGTACTATTGCTAAGCATGGAAAAAATGCAATGGGGATACTGAGGAGGGAGAAACTACAGGCTTAAATCATGGGGGATAAGGTATGGAATTACACAATAGAAAAATATGCTACTATATTATATGAAAAAAATGCATCCGTAATGGCTCACAATCTATTTAGCAAATAGGTTTTGACCAATAGATGAGCAAAAAGATGAGACAAAAACCCCAAGATGGGGCCGGCCCGGTGGCGCACTGCTATAGTGCGCCGCTTGGGAGTGTGGCGGCGCTCCCG
>NW_007729341.1:62522-66843 GCF_000696425.1 Galeopterus variegatus | reverse complement strand
GTGACACTGAGGGTTGCAATCCGTTGCCGGTCACGAAAAAAGACAAAAAAAAAAAAAAAAAACCCAAGATGGTAGAAACTTTCTCTAGTTTATAACCATGTAAACATAGAGTCAAGCAATGTCCCTAACACATTGGAGATGATCAATAAATGTTTATTGAATCATTTGGACTTATTAAATGGGAACAAATATATACTAGTTATATTTTTAGAAATATAAATATTAAAAATTTTGATTATAGATTAGAAAACTTGTCAGGATGTGATGATATTATTACCACATTTTCCTTTTCACGTATGATAACTAGGTGCAGAACGTTGAACAAATGAAAAAAGTTTAGGCTTATGTGACCATAGACCAATTGTTCCTAAATCGTGTTTGGATATAGGAAAGAGGGGAGCAATGATAACACAAAACAGTAGCTTAGTGTGGAGCTGGTCACCACTGGTTACCAGTGCCAGGGGAGGACTCCAACTACATGGAGGACAGTAAAGATCGTCACTTTGCCCTTCACCAGGAAGAGAAGCCCAAACACTTCCGCGCATTGTATCTCGGTATCTGAGTCACCAAGGAAAACAGCACATGGTCAAGCATGGAATGGAACAACACTTTTACTCACATAGAGAAGAGACAGAGCAAGATGTACTCCAATGGAGGATATCAGTCCCCTATGACCAGTGGGTCCTCCACCCTGGACAGCTAACACAGGAGAACTGCACCCATCTCATGCCCAGTAATAAGCCCCTAGTCCTCCCTCGAGGAGTCTGGGATACTAAAATCTGGGGGCCTGAGGGCCATTCACTTAAGCAGAACAAAGAAGTACATGTTGAGTCTGAAACAGGGAAAGATGTGTCCACAGGGAAAGAATTTTCCACACAAGGGGAAGAGCACTGCACAGGCTGTGTGGACTCTTCATCTCTTGCTAAGTGTTCCAGGCCCCGGCCCAGGCAGAGGTTAAAAGACTACTGCGTACATGAGACTGCCTTTCTCAACAGTTAGAATGTGATGTAATTTTTTTTTTTTTTTTAGCACCGTATTTACTTAGTTACTTAGGTTTACTTAGTTTTAGAAAGTTGATGAGGTTACCTGAACAGACTAAAACTGAGAAAAGGTGATTAGACCTTGGAATTACATTCTAAATTTCTTTTTCCCTTTCTTAAAAAATCAAATTAGTTTGGTATAATTAGTCAAAAGAAAAAAAAGGGGGGGGGGATTTCTGACCACTGAATCTTTGGAATAAGAAGATACGAAATATGGTTTCTCCATTGTACTTATATTTCTAAGATGTCTTTCCCATATGTTACCTCACTTCTTACTTAAAATAGGCCTGTAAGGTGTGCAGGCCATATTTCATTTTCGATCTACTTTTCCAAAATTTCCACATGCTCCATTATGAAATCCTTTCTTTATTCTCTTTAGTCATACATAAGTGGCCTTTAGCAACATGCAATCGGAAGATGTAGCAAGTAGAAATTAAAATTCAGAGTATTAAGGAAGAAAGTACAAGAAGCAAATGTTCAAAATATAGATTTTTCATAGTAAAAGGTCCAACTGGAAAATAATTTTAAAATATATAATATAAAAAATATCCAGAAGAATAAAACAATTTATTTTAAAATTTCTAATTAAAAAGTAGAAGCTGAACTGATTAAAAATAAAATGTGGTTTGCAATATATCCAATGTATTATTTGGGTCATTTTTGAAATAGGCACTGCTGGAATGCATATATGTTGCTTAATGGCATTAGTATGCGATAACACTGAACCTATATTCCTTTTCTATCCAGCGGCCTCCTATATGTCTGATTTCTATTTGGCAACAACAGGCAAACCAGACTCATAAGGTCTCATTCCTAACTCCTAAAATCCCTCTTGTAGAGAATAACTGCACCTCCCAGAAATTCCTATCTACCACCAGAAACTGGTAAAGCATCCTAGATTCTTCCGGTTCTTTCAACCCATATCCATACAATCATATTCTAAATATTTCAGCAATGTATTCCCTAGTTCCCATTCCCTTCGCTATGACTGTGGTTTGGCGCCTCACCATCTCTTGCCTGGACCGTTTCTCTGAACTTCTAACTGGTTTTCCAGCTGACAAACATTGTACCTAGAGGTAGCAATCACTCCACCCTCCCAGGCACTGCAGATCCAATAATGAATGAGGCAGAATCCCTGCACCCTGGCACATGGTGAATGTGGTGAATGAGGAAAAAAGGAGACCCAGTAATGTAAACATGCAATTATCTACTAGAGGGATAAATGTCATTTTCAATAAATACAGAGGATACTTTCAGAGTACAAGAAATGGTCACTCAATCCTGTCTATTCTTTATAATCCTGATTTCCGTTCACGAAGAAAACAAATATTTGTATTGAATTGAATATCTTTATGATTTACCCACTGCTTAAATCTCAAACTCTCCTGCACAGCCTGTAACTTTCTGAGGGAATCAGGATTGCATATCACTTGTGAGCAAGGATCAGATGGTATGCTGCCTGGCTACTCATCTCAACTTTAACACTTACCAGTCGTGTGTCTCTAGACCGAATACTTAACCATGCTGTTTCCTCCAGTGTAAAATGGGGCTAACATTATGCTCTCATAGGGTTGTTAAGAGAAATAAATGATTTCATACATATAAAGCCCTTAGAATAGGACTATTTAGCGGTCTGCTGTTAGTATTACTATCACCAGTCTTTAGGAGAAATTAACACTCCTGCTTTATGGGATTGCAAAATATTATTCGAACAAATTTCAGTGGATAAAGCCTGCTTTCCTCCCTTACCCTGGTTACTTGTAAAATGCCTATTTATCTTTCTAGACTCATATTAATCATTATTGGAGTCGAGCTCATGAATAGAGACTCTAGAATTAGATTGACATTGGTTGATGCTGAGACATAATATACACTCACAGCATGATCCTGGATAAATTTACTTTTTCTGAGTCTGTTTATTTATCTCTGTAGATAATATTACGTAGCTCATATAGGATTTTAAGAAACAAGACAATTTCATAAAGATACTGGCCCAGTATAGCCCTCAATTAATTTCTATTAATTGAGAAGTAGGCAGACTTTGCTTACATTTCTATGATATTTACCTTGGCTATATTATTATGTTTAATCATTTAGTTTTGCATTTGTTTTCTTGGTTGTCTTTTCCTTTAGAAATGTAGACATTCTATTTGGACAGAGATTTTGTCTTTTCTCTTACTTCATCTCCAAGACATAGCCAATTTTTGCATATAGTATGCATTCAGTAAGTACTCAATGAATAAGTAAATATATGAATTAAGAAATGAATATTTAAAAATATGAAATAATTTATATATTTATTGCTTTACTATTTCTTTGCAGGGAGAATACACTTTAATTGTAACCACATAAGGTTTAAAATAGTCTCTAGAACCTGGTGGAGTTTATAATCTTACTTTTATAAAAAACATAGAAGTCATTCAACGTGTTAATCCACATAATAAAAGAAATAAGAATTTGATTTTTGTGGAAAAGAAATGTCTGTAAAATAAAGGGAAGGAGCAAATGAGGAGAAGAAGTATCTTGGTTAGCATCATGGCAATATGGAATTTTGGAGAAATGGACATGAATTTTCCCAGTATAACAATTTTGAAGTCGAGTGCTGTTGCTTCTGTGATGCCAAACCCATCCGAGTGTGCGCTAAACACAAAATCACAACATGATATGTAGAAAATTATGCTAGTAGATCACCATTGTGAATGACCAGTTAGCTGGCAACTGAGTTAAAAGTACAAGGAACATCAGTCATGTAATAGTCATTTTATGGCCTTACCTAAGGAACATGTTCAGGCAGAGAGAAAAGAAAGATGACAATGGATACCGGTACCTTACACACCCTAGAGGGACCCAATGTCTTCTGGTGGTTGATGACTCCTCAGTGGGTAGCCCTGATATATTCTTTGTTATGTTGTTATAAGAGTGCCATTAAAAGGTCATATAAAGAAACTATTAGTTCCAGAAATAAAGATCTTCAAACATCATTAGAGAGCCAATGTGTGGATCAAAGCATGAGCCTTGCTCTCCTGTGATTTATGCAATTCTCACAAGCCTCACTTTATTAGAATTCTTAATTCTTCTCTTTAGTGAGCTTTACCCATCATAATTTTGTTAACAGATATAGACATTTGATAGGGAAAAAACATTGACTGAGAAGAGTGCTAAGCAGACTAAAGAACTCAACCTAGCATGATTTTTAACTGGAAATAATCATAAAAAAAAATTAAAAAGAGCAGATAATTTATGTTTAGGTCCTTATAAGTTAGCCTTGCTATTTCTCCTAT
>NW_007729341.1:57347-62116 GCF_000696425.1 Galeopterus variegatus | reverse complement strand
TCCAGAAATAAAGATCTTCAAACATCATTAGAGAGCCAATGTGTGGATCAAAGCATGAGCCTTGCTCTCCTGTGATTTATGCAATTCTCACAAGCCTCACTTTATTAGAATTCTTAATTCTTCTCTTTAGTGAGCTTTACCCATCATAATTTTGTTAACAGATATAGACATTTGATAGGGAAAAAACATTGACTGAGAAGAGTGCTAAGCAGACTAAAGAACTCAACCTAGCATGATTTTTAACTGGAAATAATCATAAAAAAAAATTAAAAAGAGCAGATAATTTATGTTTAGGTCCTTATAAGTTAGCCTTGCTATTTCTCCTATTAAAAATTAAGGAGAGACTCTGCACTGCAGGGACAATGTAGGCGGGGGCATTAGCGGCTGACACTCCCACAGAGATGCCTGCAAATCAGGCTGCAAAGTAACCGCTCAACTGTCGTGGACAGTGAGCCCAGTGTGGGCAGCAGCTAAGAGATCACGCGACTGTATTTTCCACAGGGGAACGGGAAGGACACGCTGAGTCCCTCCCCTCCCCCTCGGTCCCGGGCAGCTGCTGGACTTCTCCATGTTGGGATGAGAGCCAGGGCAGCTTAGAGTCCAGTGGCCCTGCCCACCCCAGGGAGAACATAGGGGGAGCGCACCTGCCTCCTGGATCCACTCTCTCACTCCCCTGGTAGCTCACAGCCCCATCCAAACCCGCAGGACCCACCCCTGCCCAGCAGACCAGCAGGGACTGCGCCAGTCCCCTGCGTCAGTCACCTGGATCTAGGCCCTCTTCCCCCCGGAACTGAGTCCAGCTTGACATAAGGAACTGCCCACGCTAGCACACAGTGGGGAAAGCTGCTCCTTCCCCTGGGAGCTCAGTGACCCACCCAACTCAGCGTCCCCCGCCCCGCTCCAGTGGACAGCACCAGGCCCCCGGATCCACACCCTCCTGCCGGAGCTGGGGGTCCCATCGCACGGAGTAGACACCTCGCACCAGTGGCGAGTGGGGGGACTGCATTGGCTGTCTGAATCCACTACATTCTTCCCCGGGAACCCACGGCCCTGCTCAAATCCATGCTCCACCCCACCCCCCACCGGTGGACAGAGAGCAGGCACTGTGCCAGTCCTCTGCACCTGTCGCCTGGATAGTGAAATATGCCAGGCACATAGACAGAAATACCGGATCTTCTCACTCAGATGTGGAAGTTAAAAAAAGTGAACACAGCAAGCAAACAAACAAAAACAAATAAATGATAATTGGAACTGTTAGAAGGAGGGAGAAGTCCTCTGCACCTGTCGCCTGGATAGTGAAATATGCCAGGCACATAGACAGAAATACCGGATGTTCTCACTCAGATGTGGAAGTTAAAAAAAGTGAACACAGCAAGCAAACAAACAAAAACAAATAAATGATAATTGGAACTGTTACAAGGAGGGAGAAGAACTATGGTTACCAGAGGAGGGAAAGGGGAAGGAGGAGGAGGGATAGTCAAAGACTGATTAGTGTACATAGCAGTTCAGCGAGATAGGAGAAATAAGCCCTATCTGTGTACAGTTGTCCCAGAAATCTATCACCAATAATGTTTGACTGCCTGTAACCAAATGACTGGAAGAGAGGAGTTCAAATGTGCACATCACAAAGAAATGATTAAGTTTTGCAATGATGAATAGGCTAATTACACTGAATAGATCAACACACATTGTACACATGTATTGAAATACAACTCTGTACCCCATACATATGTACAATCAATGTTTCAGTAAAAAATTAAAAAATAAAATAAAAAACTTTAAAAAATTAAGAAATAATCCTTTTTCAGGATATAAGTTGTTATAATGGCTATTTTAAACTGTGGTAAAAATACTAAATTTCTACCCAGTATTTCCATTTTTACTTTTTTTTATTTTGGAAAAAAACAATTAGTTAATTGACTTGTTTCTCTTAATGTTAGATTTAGCAACTAAATAAACATGAAGGAGTTTATAAATAAAGGTTGAAGAAAATCTACTCCTTGACAATTAGGAAAAAGGAAAGATCAAAAGATAAGAATTTTAACATTGTGAGCTTAAAGTATAATTTGCAAAATCTAAAATAAAAAGGAGAACGATGCACTGAAAAGAATAGGCTTAAAATACATTGGTGTCTATTACCCACAATATCCCAGTCACTTCCAAGTAATTGTGTAATTGCGTATACACACTCGGGGCTGATGCTCTTCTCTCTGTCATATCATTCTCCTCACTTATGACACATATTTTTGTAGAATTAACTATCAATAAGTGGCTTAGACATAGGGGAATTATTGTCTTAGTTGCAATTGTGAGCGCCAACCAATGAATAGGAAAACATATAAAATAATATGAATTAAAAAGATAAGCCAACCCATTGTCACCTTGATATATTTAGTATATTTTTATTTTAGTTTCAAGCTAATTTGACTTTTATTTATATATAAAGGTAATGAGATAGTACTATTGTAGTAAATTTACCAAATTAGAAAATAAAACCTGTTAATGAGTAAAGCTATCTAATCCAATAATCAACTCAATAAACAGCCCCACCTAACCCAATATTTAATATCTTTCAAGTACTTTTCTGCTGTATTTTAAAAATTCATATTACTGTATTTTGCATGGTTGTGAGCACAGTAGATATGTGTGTGTGTGTGTATGTGTGTGTATTTATAAACAGGCATACCTCACTGTATTGTACTTCACTTTACTGTTCATAGATGTTGCATTTTTTACAAGTTGAAGGTTTGTGGCAACCTTATATAGAGCATATGGTTTCCTGCAATGGAATCCAGTCCTGGTAAAGATGTTGTGAACACTGCTGAAATGACAGCAAAGGATTTAGAATATTACATAAACTTAGTTAACAAACAGCAGCAAGGTTTGAGAGAATTGACTTCAATTTTGAAAAAAGTTTTTTTTTTTTTAATGAGGTTCTACTGTAGGTTAAATGCTGTCAAACAGCTTCTCATGCAACAGAGAAATCTTGCATGAAAGATGAGTCAATTGATGGAGCAAACATTGTTGTACTATTTCAAGAAATTTTGAAAGCTACCCTGATTAGCAACTACCACCCTGATTAGTCAGCAGCCATCGGCATTGAGGCAAGACCCTTCACCAGCAAAAAGATGATGACTTGCTGAAGGCTCATATGATTGTTAGCATTTTTTAGCAATGAATTATTTTTTAATTAAGGTATGGAAATTGTTTTTTAAAACATAATGCTATTTCACACTTAATAAACTACAGTATAGTATAAACATAACATTTGTATGCACTGGAAAACAAAAAATTTGTGTTACTTTATTGTGATATTCTCTTTATTTCAGTAGTTTGGAACTGAGCCTGAAATATCTCAGAGATACACCTATATATGAATATAGATATATAGAATATATATACACACACATATATAGATATATACACGCATACATATATATCTACATACATATATGTCTTGATTCTTAAATTTAATATATTCATAAGTATCTATACATCATCAAAGCTATCATTCTTGCTATATGCCTCCTGTTCTAAGTTTGTTTCAAGGTTTCCTTAACTCAATTCCTGTCCTTTGGACATTAAGCTGCTTTCATTGTTTCTTTTTTATTTATTTCACTTTTATAAATGGCTATATCATACAGCATTTTACTAATTTTTGGATTATTTCACTATAGCAGTTTATAGAATCAAAAAAAAGTTCAAGAGTATGAACATTTTTATGGTTTATCTTTCACACTGCTAGTATGCTTTCCCAAAAGTTTGTGTGCTTCAATTTATATTTTTAACCGAAATGTGTAAGAGCATGCTTTAACTTCACTCAATTTAAATATATTTTTGTAGTATGGTTTAATTAATTAAGACAATGCTATCATTTGAATGTATTCCCCTAAAGTCCATGTGTTGGACACTTAATCACCATGCAACAGTGTTGGGAGGTGGGTTCTAATAAGAGGTTATTGGGTCATGAGGATATTATGGGAGCAGATTAGTGATTGTGAGAACAGGTTGGTGTAAAGTGAGTCTGGCCCCGATGCCTCTCTTCTCTACCACTCTGGTTTGCCCTTCCACCCTTCTGCCATGAGATAACTCAGCATGCAGGCCTCACCAAATGCTGGTGCCATACTTCCCAGCTTCCAGAACCAGGAGACAAATTAACTTTTTTTCATTATAGGTTACCAAGTCTGAGGTATTCTATTATAGAAGCAGGAAACAGACATTTTAATTTTCAGAGGGTTTTTTTTGTAGCACAAAAGTTGAATTTTGAAAAGAAAAAAATTTATTTCCAGAGTGTCATAAAGTTAGGTAAAATTCAAAACAATATCCATCGCCTTCAACCTATTTAGAAATTGCTCAAAAATGATTAATGATTCTTTGATGACCCAAGATACTACAAAATCCCAAAGTGCTATTTATATTCTCAGTTAAAAATAATACACTTGTTACTTTAGTATGAAACTCTCAAAGGAAGAAATTGTGTATTAACTAAAATATCAACTTAAAGAGAAAAAAATCTATCATTCTGGGTGAATGATTTATTTTTGCAACAGTAACTGATTATAATTTCAAAGTTTCTTCAGGTCCTGAATGCCTCCTGTTAGGATACACATGACCAAAATCTACTTGTAACAACAACAAAAAAAAAAAAAAAAAAAAAAAAAAAAGAAAAAAAAAAAAAAAAAAAAAAAAAAAAAAAAAAAAAGGAAAAAAAAAAAAAAAGAAAAAAAAAAAAAAAAAAAAATATTTAGGAAAAAAAATTTTAAAATTGG